>NC_140583.1:966437609-966475109 GCF_964204655.1 Triturus cristatus | reverse complement strand
CTTGCATTGGATTGCACTCAATGACAGGCCGGACTACTGTGAATTTTGACAGCGTCTTTTATTATCAGCAGGTCAGCATCTTGTTAATCCCTTTTCAAACGCCCAACGCGTTTCGAAGCCACACTGCTTCTTGTTCACGGGCTGGCACTGAAGTGAGGCAGAGTTATCGAATAGGAACACTCAGCTGTTTTAGCTTGCATTTTCCCGCCCCCTGGTGGGCTGGCTCAAGTGCGTAGCTCTGGTGCTAGAGGGAAAGGCATGCTGGAGCTTTGAGTTCCCATACGTTACTTTTCACCCTCCAGTGGGTTCTGTCTCTCTTGCAAACCTTTTCAGTAGGGAAGAGAGCGGACCTCATTGCGCTGTTTAATGCTCGTCATTCCGCCGTATGAGGTTCCAGTATCTCAAGGCAGCTCACGATCACTTCATGACGGTGCAAATCCACGACCAGGGGCTGGCCGTATTACTTGAAAAAAGAGTTGCCACTTGCATTGGATTGCACTCAATGACAGGCCGGACTACTGTGAATTTTGACAGCGTCCTTTATTATCAGCAGGTCAGCATCTTGTTAATCCCTTTTCAAACGCCCAACGCGTTTCGAAGCCACACTGCTTCTTGTTCACGGGCTGGCACTGTAGTGAGGCAGAGTTATCAAATAGGAACACTCAGCTGTTTTAGCTTGCATTTTCCCGCCCCCTGGTGGGCTGGCTCAAGTGCGTAGCTCTGGTGCTCGAGAGAAAGGCATGCTGGAGCTTTGAGTTCCCATACGTTACTTTTCACCCTCCAGTGGGTTCTGTCTCTCTTGCAAACCTTTTCAGCTGAGTGTTCCTATTCGATAACTCTGCCTCACTTCTGCTGACCTGCTGATAATAAAGGACGCTGTCAAAATTCACATTGAGTGCAATCCAATGCAAGTGGCAACTCTTTTTTCAAGTAATACGGCCAGCCCCTGGTCGTGGATTTGCACCGTCATGAAGTGATCGTGAGCTGCCTTGAGATACTGGAACCTCATACGGCGGAATGACGAGCATTAAACAGCGCAATGAGGTCCGCTCTCTTCCCTACTGAAAAGGTTTGCAAGAGAGACAGAACCCACTGGAGGGTGAAAAGTAACGTATGGGAACTCAAAGCTCCAGCATGCCTTTCCCTCTAGCACCAGAGCTACGCACTTGAGCCAGCCCACCAGGGGGCGGGAAAATGCAAGCTAAAACAGCTGAGTGTTCCTATTCGATAACTCTGCCTCACTTCAGTTCCAGCCCGTGAACAAGAAGCAGTGTGGCTTCGAAACGCGTTGGGCGTTTGAAAAGGGATTAACAAGATGCTGACCTGCTGATAATAAAGGACGCTGTCAAAATTCACAGTAGTCCGGCCTGTCATTGAGTGCAATCCAATGCAAGTGGCAACTCTTTATATATATATATATATATATATATATATATATATATATATCTACGTTTCCCATAGTGCAGTGCTGTCATTGGACAGGCCCATCAGGGGGCGTGAATACAGCGCTATGAAAAGAGACCAGGTGCACGCATTCACTTAGCGATTGCCTCTGAGGAAGGACATTATTCCAAACGCGTCAGGCTCTCGCACCAGTGACTGTCTGATTGAAACTGCCATCTGAGCCCGCTTATAGCCTGTGAATAAAAGGTTTGCCACCTCTATACCGTGTTCGAGTGCTGTTCAACTGTGGGCAACTTGGAGCGTATATATATATACTGGCGGTTGCCAGTTTATAGTTAGGACCGTGTTTCCATAGGAAATCTGAAAATTCTATTTTGAATAACGTTGACGCCGGTTGACGAATCCTCGCTAATTTTTCAAAATAGGTGGGGCGCTCCGCTCTGCTCCTACCCTGAAAGTCTCGGGGTGATTAGTCAAGCGGAGGCCGAGAAAAAAGGGGGGTCCCAGACGCGTTTTCCCCATGCATTTTTCCATAGGACCTTTAGTCGAAGGTACAGCCGGAACGGCTGAACAGAATTACGTGAAATTTGGCAGAGAGGTAGCCATAAGGTCAGGGAAGTGCCTTTTGAAGGTCTCGTGTAAATCTGTTCAGTATTTCCTGAGAAAATAGCATTTAAAACCATATCAATATCTATACCCTGCCGTGCGCGAGCGCAATTCTGATTGGTTGTTAGATATCCGTAAACATTCGAATCGGTCGAAATCAGGAAGTGGCGGCCGCCATTTTGTTTCTCGCAGTCTGAGGCAGTGAAAAACAAAGGTGGAGAACGTGAAAAGGGTGCAGGGTGGACAGTTC
Organism: Triturus cristatus; assembly: GCF_964204655.1. Classification (NCBI taxonomy): domain Eukaryota; kingdom Metazoa; phylum Chordata; class Amphibia; order Caudata; family Salamandridae; genus Triturus; species Triturus cristatus. Next base: position 966,472,849 of record NC_140583.1, on the reverse strand, counting down.
CTGACCCCCTAGCCTTTGTCAGGGGGTCACTGAAGGACCCCCAAGGGTGAAAAAAACATTTATTTTTTTGTCAAATGCGCGGGGTGCGCGCACGGTGAAAAACCTGAAAAAATATATTAATAAATGCATAACTTAACATTTAAAAAACCGTACAAATTCACTTAAAAAAACCATAGGTTTCACACACGTTATAGTTGGGAATTAGCATTTAAAAAACCTTGCAAATTCACTTAAAAAACCATAGGTTTCACACATGTTATAGTTAGCTGGACATTTCCCTCGTAAAAAACCAATGAAATTCCCCCGTTATAGTTAGTGCAGGCAACTATAACTCACGCGACCGCATTCCACTGCTGATGACGTCGCATATTACATCACTCATGACATGGTCAGTGACATCACTGATATCACTCATGACATCTCAAATGACATCACTGATGACATCATCCAGTGAATGTGTCTTTCTGAAAAAAAAATATTTTTTATAAATGTATATCTAAGGGTTAATGGAAGAATACATGGGTAAATAAGTGTCTAAATGGATGTTTTTTTTTTGTGTAAAATTAATTGTATAACTGACTTATTAACAGTATCTTAATGAATACAGTGATGTAATATGCGACGTCATCAGCAGTGGATTGCGGTCGCGCGAGTAATAGTTAGCTGAACTAACTATAATGGGGGAATTTCAATGGTTTTTTACGAGTGAAATGTCCAGCTAACTATAACATGTGTGAAACCTAAAACGTGTATGAAACCTATGGTTTTTTTAGTGTGTGTGTATATATATATATCTATCTCATACTGCAAATACCTCCAGTGGGAGTTTATTGGAACCTTAAGAACTAGCCACCAGTGCACTGATCCATGCTGTGTATGAGAGGGGAAAATCAATTTTTTAGTAGTCCCGGTTTCTAATCACTTGTTTCTTATCTTGAGCACTTTTTCACGTGGACACGTGCAACCCTTTTGTATAAGGCAAGCACTTATCTTCTTGGTAACCAAAGTGGGGCGACTGTATTTACAATTAGATACGTCTGTCAATGGAGAGTATAATTAGAGCGTGCGCAATTGGTTTAGGGCTGGATGTAATTACATTAGGTCCATTTTGGGCCATACTAGGATTAGTATTTACATCCTATCATCACACACAGGGCAGCCGTCCAAGTTGTTTGGTGCAGCTAGTTACAATATTGGGTTTCGATGAGATCAGATTGAATCCATCCTAATATGCATTTTTTATGCTCGTTTTGTACGTAACCGCACCCAGTTGGGATGACTATTTTGGTCATCCCCCTTCCTTGTCTTGTGCTGCCCGGTATGAATAACTGGGGTGGTGTAGTGGGCAAAAGAACAATGGATTTAACCCAGATCTCTTGACTGGGGGAGAATGTCTGCATTGTCAGCATTCCGTCCATCATTTGTTTGTTGTAACGCTTTTCGCCCTAAGTGGGATGGGTATTCCCAGACGTGGGACCCGTGCTCACTACGCCACTGGAGTCAAGCTATCCTGGCTGATGACGGCTGATAGCCAGAAACCGGTCCTAGGATGCTTGATTCCGGTCCAGGGAAGACATGGCTTGGCAGTTCGGGCTGGACTGTTCCCATGAGGCACAGGATCAAAACTGATTTGCATATGGCCATGTCTAAACTGGGGTGGTGTAGTGGGCAAAAGAACAATGGATTTAACCCAGATCTCTTGACTGGGGGAGAATGTCTGCATTGTCAGCATTCCGTCCATCATTTGTTTGTTGTAACGGTATGAATTGACGAAATGTAGTATGGTCCTGGTTGGAACCGCTAGACTTTCAAAATTGGTGAAGCTGATGCGTGCAGCTCACAACAGGATTGGTATTCTGAAATGTGAATTATAGATTTCAGCATGATGATAATACATAATTGACTTTTAGAATGTGCCCGTGAATGATGAATTGTACACAGGTGATGTGATCTGAAAATAATTTATCATATTTATCATTGCATTGTAATGGACGTGGCACTTCTGTGTTAGTAACTCTACCATGTTTATGATGACGTATCTGGGCTATGTACAAAATGTCGTGTCACCCACTTCTGGTTAACTTGACAAAGGCCTTCACGGCTAAAACTCGTTGTTTTTGAGCAATAAAACTCTTCATGTATGTGGATCTATATATATCTATATCTATATCTATATATCTATTTATAGATATATCTATAGATATATCTATATCTATATCTATATCTATAGATATATCTATAGATATATCTATAGATATATCTATAGATATAGATATATCTATAGATATAGATATATCTATAGATATAGATATATCTATAGATATAGATATATCTATAGATATAGATATATCTATAGATATAGATATATCTATAGATTACCTACTGGCGGTCGCCAGTAGGTAGTTATAGTTAGGACCACGTTTCCATAGGAAAACCTCAACATTCTATTTTGAATAACTTTGGCGCCGGTCGACGAATCCTCGCGAATTTCTCAAAATAGGTGGGGCGCTACGCTCCGCTCCTACCCTGAAAGTCTCGGGGGGGATTCGTCAAGCGGGGGCTGAGATAAAAGGGGGGTCCCAAAACGCGTTTTTCCCATGCATTTTTCCATAGGACCTTTAGAACGAGCTACAGCCCGAACGGCTGAACAGAATTACTAGAAATTTGGCAGAGAGGTAGTCCCTAGGTCAAGGAAGTGCCTTTTGTAGGTTTGGTGTAAATCTGTTCAGTAGATTCTGAGAAAATAGCCTTTAAATCAATATATATATCTGAGCCCGCTTACGGTACGCTTACCGTACGCTTACGGTAAGCGTACGGTGGCGTGCGCGAGCGCGATTCTGATTGGCTCTTAGATCTTAGTAAACATTCGAATCGGCAGAAACCAGGAAGCGGCGTGCGCCATTTTGTCTACCGCACTGAGTGTTATGTATCAAACATGATGGCCAAAAACATGTTACGGGGATGTTTTGACAACTCCCTCTCACATAGTCATGTTGAGGGAGTCCCCAAACATCCCCCAAGAGCAAAAACGGCATTATTTTTTTTTCGGCAATTTCGCGGGGTACGCTTACCGTACGCTTACCGTAAGCGTACGGTAAAAAAATAAAAATAAAAAAAACACTATCCACACTTTCTCCACCCCTTGTGCAAATGGTGGCCGAAGGCCTCCATTTGTGCATGGCTTATCAGAGCACAGAAATTTCCCAAAAAATTTCAACAGATTACCTATCACAAGGAAGCGCATAATATGTCCTCCATGTGCGCACGGTGCGCGAAGCGCATCGTGCGTACATGGCCCATCTAGCGTAACGTGGGCACGGCACTAACTGCGTAAAGTGGGTGCGCGGTGCGCGAAGCGCACCGCGTGCTCACTGTGCGCGCACGGTGCGCGAAGCGCACCGTGCGCGCACGGAACGAACTGCGTTAAGTGGGCGCGCACGCCACGAATGGCGTAAAGTCACTTAGCATTTAAAAAACCGTACAAATTCACTGAAAAAACCATAGGTTTCACACACGTTATAGTTAGGAATTAGCATTTAAAAAACCTTGCAAATTCACTGAAAAAACCATAGGTTTCACACATGTTATAGTTAGCGGAAATTTTACTGATAAAAAACCAATGAAATTGCCCCGTTATAGTTAGTGCTGGCAACTATAACTCACGCGACCGCAATCTTCTGCTGATGACATATGTGTCTTTATGAAAAAAAAATATTTGTAATATATGTATAGCTAAAAATGTATGGAAGAAGACATGGGCAAATAAGTGTCTAAATACAGTATTAGCATCAGCAGAGGATTGCGGTCGCGTGAGTTATAGTTGCCAGCACTAACTATAACGGGGCAATTTCATTGGTTTTTTATCAGTAAAATTTCCGCTAACTATAACATGTGTGAAACCTATGGTTTTTTCAGTGAATATAGATATATCTATAGATATAGATATATCTATAGATATAGATATATCTATAGATATAGATATATCTATAGATATAGATATATATATTTATATTTGAGCTGTCCTTGAAGAAGAGGCTGTTGCCTCGAAACGCGTCAACAAAGAACTTTTACCACACATGAAGACACTGGTTCTCTTTGTAAATAAAGCCTTGGCTTTGAAGCTGTTGTCGAGTGCGCCTTCATGCTTTCGGGCCATTGTAAAAATATAGATATAGATATATAGATAGATATATATCTATATCTGTATCGATAGATATATAGATATATCCTTTGTTTTTTTAAAAACTTTTTTTGTCAGATTGGATACACAATATACAAGTAGATGAGGCAAGACAATAACCATATTGAGTATAAACATATATCAAAAGCAGTATCCCACATGGAAAGAATAAAATAAATAAATTACATAAGGGAAATAGTAAAACATAAAATAATATCTAACCAATAATTATTTGAGCCCAGAAGCATATTTACACTGAAATTTATATCCTAATAGATCAAATTATATTGCCTAAAACAGAGATCCCTGCATTGCATTTAACAACTGAGCAGATACCTCTTGTCTTGGCCAATGCCTGTTCCATATCATACGTTTGTCTCACAAGAAGCCACCAATCCTTAACAGATGGGCACTTTGGAGAGATCCACACCCAGGCAATTGTCAGCCTTGCCGAGACTAACAGAATAGTTAATAAGCTGTTTCTTTTGGAATTAGCACTCCCACAACCCATCATAATTTCCCCTATCATGAAAGGCGTTTCCACCCCCAACTTCTGAGCGAGGACTTTCTGGACATCCCGCCAAAATATCCTCAATTCTGGACATATCGCGAACATATGTCTAATATCTGCCAGTTGTAAATCACATCTTGGGCACTTTGTCCTATCAGTGGTTGTTATTAGACGCCCACTTAGTTGTTGTCGCTGGGGTGTAATAGAGAAGACATATCATCCGATATTGCTGCAATCTCACATCTGAAAGAAACACGTTAGTTAGATTCCTCACCTTAGAATATCCCCAGGCGTCAGGCTGGATCCGGAAAGATTTTTTTAGCAATACCCCATGCGTGTCAGTAGGCGTCGTCTGCGGCTCCGCGTCCGGCGTCGGCGCCGGAATGACGTCGTCGGAGTACTTAGACGCCGCCCTCGCGCGCTGACGTCCGTTCTTCTTTTTTCCGCGCCAGTAAGCGCCGATCCGGGAAGAGCTTACCCCTAGTCATTTTTTGACTAACTTTTGACTTCTTTTGGTCTAGCGACTCGACTCTGGTGCCGGTAGGATGCCTGGTTTCAAGGCCTGTGACGCCCGTCATCGCCTGATGTCGGTGACGGATCACCATCGCCTTTATTGCCTGGGGGCCGACCATGACGCGGAGTCGTGCCTCGATTGCCGTGCCTTGATGTCGAAAGCTAGGCGGGAGCGGTCCCGTAAGCTTCTCGAGCTTCGGCGCTCAGCTCCGCGCCGCTCTCGGTCGAGGAGGAGGTCCAAGGACCGATCGCGGAGCCGCAGTCATCGTCATCGCTCGTCGGAGTCTTCGGGTAAGTCGAAGCACTCCAAGAAGTCCAAGAGACGACATCGCTCTTCAGACTCCCCTCGCTGGTCGCGCGACTCGGCTAAGGGTAAGGGTGGTCCCACCCCCGCGGCTCCGTGGGAGCCGCAAGAGCCGCGTCCGTCCCCGTACCCGCCGGTCCCTCGGTCTGACGTGACTCGGCGGAGGTCAGTGCCTTCCTCTCGGCCATGAGGGGCCTAGCTCCGCCGTCGATGCCTGTAGGCGCGCCTTCGGGCCCCGCAGGTTCGACTGGGCGACCTCGCGTGCCGGCGGCTCCGGGGCCGTCGACTGCTCCGGCCCCGACGCCGCAGGTCCCCGAGGGATCCAGGCCTGGATCTGTCTGCGCCGGTCGACCTCACGATGCCTCCTCCGCCGACACTGGTTCCACCTCCGGCGCCATCTCCGGACGACGCCGTTCCCCGGTTTAGCCCCTGTCCAAACCCGGCGCCGCACCCGACGTCGATGGATGACCGTTTCATCTACCGTCCGGCTCCGATCGTTCCTCCTGTTTATCAGGAATCGGATGACGGGGGCGACTGGGAGGGGTCTGAGGACCCTATGGCCCTCCTGGGTCAACTTTCACAGGACTGGGCAGACGAACTGGGGGATGCCAGCGGTCTGGATACCTCCCCGGATGCTGGTTTCATCTCTCCTCCGACTGTGGCCTCGGAGGAGGTTGCAGCCTTTTCAGTGGTGCTGTGCAAGGCGGCCGAAACCCCAGGGCTGGAGTTGCCTGCTGTGGCCGTGAGGACTAACCTCCTCACAGAGGTCCTTCAACCGACAGCAAGCTCCACTGAGCCTCTGCTGCAGTTTAATGAGGCCCTCATAGACATTCCACAGGGCTCTTGGTCCAAGCCCTCCACAGTTACTCCTGTGGACCGGAACGTTGCCCGGCGCCACCGCCCTGCTCCGGGCGACCCCAGTTTCCTCTCCCAACACCCCACCCCGAGAGTCTGGTTATCCAGGCCTCAACTTCCCAATCCTCCTTCCCGTCCGCTCCTCCGGATCGGGAATCCAAGAGGTTGGAACAGTTTGGCAAGAAACTGTTCTCGTCCCTGAGTTTGGGGCTGCGGTCTTTAAATACCGCTTGCCTTTTGGACCGTTAGTCCCACTCTCTGTGGGATACGGTGGAGGACGTTCTGCCCTTGTGCCCGGTGGAGGCCCGGGCACGACTCGCTCAAGCACTTGCTGATGGTTGAGATGCAGCACGGCACGCCATACGGCGTGGACTTGACACCACGGACTCGCTGGGTCGGGCGATTTTCACCATGGTGGCGCTTCGGCGTCACGCCTGGCTGAGGTCCACGTCATTTTCGGGGGGATGTCCTGAGTTCCCGCATGGACATGCCCTTTGATGGCACTCGCCTTTTTGGTGAGAAGGCGGACAGTGCGCTGGCTAGGTTCAAGGACTCCCGGGCCACGGCCAAGTCCTTGGGTCTTTCGGTCCCGCGGCCACAAACTTCCGCCTTTCGTGGCCAAGGAAGGGGTGCCTCCTCACGTCCGCCCAGCCACCGGCCACAGAACCAACCTGCACGCGGTCGCGGATCTGGATTCCGCCGAGGCGTTACTGGAGGTCAGCGTGCCGGTCAGTCCACATCCACCCTGGCAGCATCCGCCTCAAAGCCCTCCTAGTCCGAGCTTTCAGGCCCATTCAACGCCAGTGGGCGGCAGAGTTCGCCATCACCTGCTCCACTGGCGCTCCATCACGTCGGACAGGTGGGTGCTGCAAATCGTCCGAAGGGGCTACTCCCTCCCCTTCGAGACGACCCCTCCAGCCATGCCACCGCTGAACCACCGTATGTCGGGGGATAATTTGCATCTTCTACGAGAGGAAGTTTCGGCCCTCTTGGCCAAAGAGGCCGTCGAGCGCGTTACTGGTCCAGAAGTAGGTCGTGGTTGTTATTTCCACTACTTTCTGGTTCCCAAGGAGGGCAAAGGGGGCCTACGCCCGATCTTGGACCTCATGAGCGTGAACTCCTTCCTCCGGAAGGACCGGTTCAAGATGCTCACTTTAGCTCAGGTTCTGGCTGCCCTAGACCCTGGAGACTGGATGGTAGTGTTGGACTTGCAGGACGCTTATTTCCACATCCCCGTCCTGCTGGCCCACTGGCATTACCTGCGGTTCACGGTGGGTCAGGAGCACTTTCAGTTCACTGTGCTCCCCTTCGGCCTCACCAGTGCCCCTCGGGAGTTCACGAAAGTGATGGCGGTGGTCGCAGCTCATCTGCGCAGATCAGGGGTTCCAGTCTTCCCCTATCTCGACGACTGGCTGTTGAAGGCGGGCTCGCCCCAGCAAGTCGTCTCCCACCTCCAGACTACGGCTGACCTCCTGCACTCGCTGGGGTTCTCCATCAATGTGCCGAAGTCGCACCCGAGTCCCTCCCATAAGCTCCTTTTCATTGGGGCGGTTCTCGATTCGGCGCAGTTCCGGGTCTATCCGCCGGAACAGCGGGTCCGGGACATTCAGGCCCCGATTTCCATCTTCCGGCCTCTGTCCTGGGTTTCGGTCAGGTTGGTGCTGCGGCTTCTGGGGCTGATGACCTCCTGCATCCTGTTGGTACCTCACGCCAGGTGGCGGATGCGTGCTCTGCAGTGGGACTTGAAGTTTCGGTGGGCCCAGCATCGAGGCAACCTGTCCGACCATGTCTTGATCTCGGAGGGCACTGCGAACCAGCTGCAGTGGTGGCTCACGAATTGCGATTGGGTCAGCAGCAGATCCCTCTCCCTACCCCAACCGGAGCAAGTCGTGGTGACGGATGCGTCCCTCCTGGGATGGGGGGGCCATATGGGAGAGGCGGAGATCAGAGGACTCTGGTCTCCGGCGGAGACTCTGCTCCATATCAACTTATTGGAGCTGAGGGCGATCCGACTTGCACTGAAAGCCTTCCTTCTCTCTGTCCGGGGGAGTGTCGTGCAGGTGTTCACGGACAACACCACCGCCATGTGGTATTGCAACAAACAGGGCGGGGTGGGGTCGTGGACCCTTTGTCAGGAGGCTCTGCGCCTCTGGACATGGCTGGAACATCAGGGCATCACCTTGGTGGTTCAACATCTGGCGGGCTCTCTGAACGCCAGAGCAGACGAACTCATCCGCCGGTGCATGATGGATCACGAATGGCGTCTGAACTCGGACGTGACGCAAGGTCTCTTTCTGCAGTGGGGAGAGCCTTGGTTAGATCTATTCGCCACCGAAGAGAACGCGCAATGTCAGCATTTTTGCGCGTTGGAATTTCCAAGGCGGCACTCGCTCGGAGACGCTTTTCGTCGCGAGTGGAGTTGCGGTCTGTTGTACGCCTTCCCGCCTATACCACTTCTGCCCAGAGTGCTGAAGAAGATCAGGCGCGACCGGGCCCAAGTCATCTTGGTGGCTCCGGATTGGGCACGAAGGTACTGGTATCCCGAGCTACTCGGTATGTCCATCGATCCCCCGATACGACTGCCTCTTAAGGAGGGCCTTCTGTCGCAGCAGAATGGGACGGTCCTCCACAGAACCTGTCCAGCCTCCACCTCCATGCGTGGAGATTGAGCGGCGACAGTTGATGCCATTTGACTTGCCTCCTGAAGCCTGTGATGTCATTCTGGCAGCCAGGCGTCCCTCCACAAAGACTGTGGATCCCCTTTCTGCCCCTCTTTCTGAGGTTCTCCTCTTTCTTCTTTCTTTAGCTCAGCAGGGCTCTGCTCTGGGCACCTTGAAGGGTTATCTTGCTGAAATCTCTGCTTTCTTAAGGCTTCCTGATCAGCCTTCTCTTTTCAAGTCCCCTGTTGTTTCACGTTTTCTCAAGGGCATTACTCATATGTTCCCTCCTGTTCCATTCGTAATGCCTCAGTGGGACTTGAAACTGGTTCTCACTTTTCTGATGTACGCTCCCTTTGAGCCCCTTCACAACTGTCCCATTCGTCTACTGACTCTGAAAACTGCCTTCCTGGTGGCTATCGCCTCTGCTAGGCAGGTGAGTGAGCTCCAGGCTCTGTCAGCTAAGCCTCCCTTCATTTCGGTTCATCCGGATAAGGTTGTCCTCTGGACACGTCCTTCTTTTCTTCCTAAAGTCGTGACTCCCTTTCACATCGGGCAATCTGTCACGCTGCCCACCTTCTTTCCGCCTCTGCATCCTTCAAAAGATGGAGAGGCTCTACCGCCTGGACCCAAAACGTCCGCTGTCCTTTTATTTGGACCGCACAAGACAGTTCCGGGTGGACGACCAACTTTTTGTTGGATATGTAGGTGCTAAGAAGGGTAAAGCTGTGCACAAACGGACCATCTCGCGATGGGTTGTGTTGTGTATTAAACTCTGCTATTCCTTGGCGAAAAAGGTCCCTCCTGTTGCGATAAGAGCCCATTCCACCCGAGCCACAGCGGCGACAACTGCCCTGGGACGGGGCGTCCCCTTGCAGGACATCTGTCAGGCGGCGACATGGGCTTCACTGCACACGTTCGCCAAGCACTATTGCCTGGACAGCCAAGTCCGGAGAGATGGCCGCTTTGGCCGTTCTGTTCTCCAGGACTTTCTGGTGTGATCTTGGTTCGCAGACCCACCTCCGGGGTTGGTATTGCTGGGGTATCTATTCTAAGGTGAGGAATCTAACTAACGTGTTTCTTTCAGATGAACAAGTTACTTACCTTCGGTAACGATGTATCTGTAAGAAACATTAGTTAGATTCCTCACCGACCCACCCAGCCTCCCCGCTCTGCAAACCAACATCTAGGATTAAGGTTCTCCCTTTCAGGGCCCTAGATTTTTTTGGCACCAGTGTCGGTCTCTTGCATGGCTCAGCGTCCCTGGCGCGGAAAGCTATGTATAAGAACTGACGTCAGTGCGCGAGGGCGGCGTCTAAGTACTCCGACGTCATTCCGGCGCACGATGCCGACGACGGACGCGGAGCCACAGACGACGCCTACCGACACGCAAGGGGTATTGCTACAAAAATCTTTCGGGATCCAGCCTGACGCCTGGGGATATTCTAAGGTGAGGAATCTAACTAACTAATGTTTCTTACAGATACATCGTTACCGAAGGTAAGCAACTTGTTTATTAGTAGAATGCACTGCTTCTTTAATAGTACACAATGCTTGTGTGATGGTACTAGTCGCTACCGGAATCTCCAATATCTTGCTCCATTGATTAGCCAATTTTTCACAGTCATCCACTCTATAACTACCTAGCCATTTATACAACTTAATGATTAGAGATTTTACTGCTTCACCGTATATAAAATCCCAAACATCAGAACCAGTTATATTAATCAACTTCACGTGTTTTAAGAGAGAATCTCGGATCTGATAATATTTAAACATCATATAATTTGGCAATTTCTAGATAATCTGTAATCTCTCAAAAGAGATGAAACCATTATGATCAAATAGATCCCCTAAGCATACTACTCCCCATCTGGCCCAAATTCTTTCCCGCCACATCGTGGATTATCCCCAGTGAAACAGGGTTAGAATACAGAGGAAATTTGTCGTGATAGAAAAGATACATTGCCCCTGTGCAGAATCCCCCGCCAAATAAATATACTGTCGCGTGCAGTCTTAAATTTAACCCTCTTAAAGTAATTTGGATCCATTATTCTGTAGAAAAACATTTTACTCTCTTCCCCCCAGCATAAATCTGTGAAAAAAAAGGTATTAGCAGGATTAATCAGGCTATAAAAGCGTCCAATAAAGGCTGACCAGAAATACATCTTAAAATCCGGTAACTCCAGTCCTCCTTGGCCAAACGGAAGCTTTAGCCGTGCTGTCGCTCGTCTCGCCTTCTTATATCCCCATATAAAGCTACTTATTGTACCTTCCAGTCGTTTAAAAAAAGAATTAGGGACTCAAAGTGCAATAGAGCGAAAGAGATATAAAAACTTCTTCAGAATTTTCTTTTTAACTATATTAATGCGACCTATAATACCTAGAGGTAACTTGTGCCAATTTTTAAAAGATTTAACTGCCGTTTTCAGCAGCTCTTCATAATTCGAGATGACGATTTTCTCTATTTGTGCTGATAACCGTAGCCCCAAAGAAGTAACAACTGGACAGATTCCCTGCCAACAGTCTAGTGGTTTATGATTGAGCAGAATTTGAGTCTTATTGAAATTTAATTTATACCCTGAAATCAAGCCAAACCCTGTAGCCGCCTCTGTTATTTCCATTAATGCTCTTCCTGGTTCTGTAGAAAATATCGCTAGATCGTCCGCATATGCGATGACCTTTAAAGAGTTTGCTCCATTAGTAAAAGCAATAATTTGGGGATTATTTTGTAGGGCAAGTGTGAATGGCTCTATATATATGGCAAATAACAGAGGTGAAAGAGGGCACCCCTGACGGGTACCGCAAGACACCGGGAATGTAGATGACACCAAGCCTGAATATGGCCGTTTAGCACAGGGTTTGTCATATAGAGCTTGTACCCACTTCTTAAATTGGCTCCTAATCCCGAAAGCTATAAGTGTGGCCCAAAGGAAATCCCACCCCACTCGGTCAAACGCTTTCTCAGCATCTAATCAAATCATACCGAGTGGGTTAGGTTCTATATTAGCCACATCGAAAGCTGTCACTGCCATGTTGACGTGGGCGGTAGTATCTCTATTTTGGAAGAACCCGTGTTGTTGAGGAGAGACTTAACTGGGCATATCAGGGGCAAGGCGATTTGCTAATACTTTTGCAAAAATCTTTGTGTCAGTATTTGAGTGAAATTGGTCTGTACGACCCGCACTCATCTGCTGGTTTATCCTTTTTTTAAAAAAAAAAAAAGAAAACAATTTGTCATGTTCCATGATTCAGGAACTTTCCCCCTTGCCCCAATAGACCCCATCATCAGCAGCATCAAAACATCCTTGAACATTTATAAAATTCCATGGGTATGGAATCCTCACCCGCTGCCTTGCCTGATTGTAAAGCCCTCATTGCCATCTCTATCTCTAAACTCAATCTCTGCATCTAAGGACTCAGCTGTCTCATTGCCCATTCTTGGCAAGGAGCACCTTTGAATATAATTGAGAATATCTGCCTGTCGTGGTTGTATCATAGAAGTATATAATGCTTGACAATATCTAGCAAAGTGCTCTAGGATCTGTTGTGGATGCTCATAGAGTCTACCAGTGGACCCCCTAATAGTTTTGATAAGGGCCTTGGCTCTGTCATCAGCTACTTTATAAGCAAGGATTTTCTCCCCAAATTCGTATTGTGACTGACGATATTTATTATATTTAACCATACTCTTTTCTTTGAGTGTTTTTTCAACCTCAATCGAAGATTAATTACCTCCAACCCCAGCTGTTCCAAATCACCAGCCCCCTTCAAGACAGCCTCAGCCTGTAGATCTTCTGCAATACGTATTGCTGAAGTTCTCTTTAAGTGCCTGTCTATCAAATTTATTTTGACGCCAAATATACTGTTGAGTATGCCCCCTAATAACAGCCTTGCATGTATCCCAGACCACGATGGGAGAAGCTGACCCTGTATTCTCCTTAAAGAAACTTTCAATTTGGTCCCGAGTCCTGGCTACATATTCCGCATCCAATAAGAGGTACCTAGGGAATGTGAATGATCTAGGTGGTCTATGCTCTTCGAAGATCATAAAAGTAAAGAGAATAGGATTACGATCCGATGTAACTATATATATATATATTCACTTAAAAAACCATAGGTTTCACACATGTTATAGTTAGGTGGATATTTCTGTCGTAAAAAACCAATGAAATTCCCCAGTTCAGATAACTATAACTCGCGCGACTGCAATCCACTGCTGATGACGTCACATATTACATCACTGATGACATCATCCTTGTGATAGAGTGGTGGTCGCGCGAGTTATAGTTATCTGAACTAACTAGAACGGGGGAATTTCATTGTTTTTTTACAATAGAAATATCCACCTAACTATAACATGTGTGAAACCTATGGTTTTTTCAGTGAATTTGTACGGTTTTTCAAATGCTAAGTTATGTATGTATTATTATTTTTTTTATATATTTATTTTACAATAAACTACGTATTAAAAAAAAAATGTAATTTTTTTTTGGGGGGTTTACCGTGCGCGCACCCCCGCGATTTTTTTTTGAAAACATTTAAATGTTTTTTTCTGCCTTTGGGGTCCTTCAGAGACCCCCTGACAAAGGCTAGGGGGTCAGGAACTCTCTACCCTGCCCCCTTTTCACGTTCGCCACCTTCCTTTTTCACTCTCGCACTGAAAACAAACAAAATGGCGGCCGACACTTCCTGATTTCGACCAATTCGAACGTTGACTAACATGTAAGCACCAATCAGAATTACGCTCGCACACATTAGTGTGCTTGCACGGTGCTCGCACGGTGTGCGCACGCTGCGCAGCTATAGATATGTATGTGCTTTTAACTGCAATTTTCTCAGGAACTACTGAACAGATTGACTCAATATATGCAAAAGGCACATCCCTGAGCTGAGGACTACCCCTCTGCCAAATTTCAAGTAATTCTGTTCAGCCGGTCGGGCTGTACCTTGGACTAAAGGTCTTTTTTTCTCAGCCCCCGCTTGACGAATCCCCCCGAGACTTTCAGGGTAGGAGCGGAGCGCCCCACCTATTTTGAAAATTTCGCGAGGATTCGTCAACCGGCGCCAAAGTTATTCCAAATAGAATGTTGTGGATTTCCTATGGAAACACGGTCCTAACTGTAACTATCTACTGGCGAGCGCCAGTAGAAAATATATATATATATATATATCTATATATATCTATATATATATATATATATATATATATATATAAATAGATAGATAGATAGATAGATAGATAGATAGATAGATATATATATATATAGAGATATATATATATATATATATAGAGATATATATATATATATATATAGAGATATATATATATATATATATAGAGATATATATATATATATAGAGATAGATATATATATATATAGATATATATATATCTATATATATCTATATATCTATATATCTATCTATATATATCTATCTATATATATCTATCTATATCTATATAGATATATCTATATAGATATATCTATATAGATATATCTCTATAGATATATATCTCTATATATATAATCTATATCTATATATATAATCTATATATATATATATATATCTATATATATATCTCGATCTCAAAGGTTTTTTAAATGCTAACGCTTAAGTGTGGTGTGATAGTAGTTATATCTATTTTTTTGTACTGGTTTTCTACAGTTTTTTAACTGTATTTGTAAATATTTTATTCATTAAATAACATATATTCTGAAAATTGCAAAAAAACATTTTTTTTTTATTAAAACTGAAATATTGATTGATTTTCTTGTTCATTTTTTATTTTAATATATTTATATTTTCTTTTTAAAAAAATCCAATTTTTTTCGGAGTCGCGCACTCAAAGTGTACACATCTCGGTGGGTGCACGCATTCTAGCCGCCATTTTAGAAAAGTCATGAAGGATCCGCGTATGGTGTGCGACGGCTGCGTGTTTTTCAGTTACATCATATACATTTACTATCGCGTGATATGCGCGATTGGTATGCGACCAGTCTGCGACTCCTGCTCATGCGCATTTGCGACGCATGCGCATTACGGTACGAGATGTTTGCGCGGTTGCGGGTCCCGCTTGACATCATATACGTGCTGGGTGCGCGACTCCCGCAAAAAAAATGTATGTTCCAAAATGATATGTATGTGTCTTTAATATACATATTAAGGCAAGAGATTATGTAAAATATTCATCAAAATAATATATTTGTACTTATAATAAACTTAGATTATTTTTAAATATATTTTTGCAAAGTCGGGTGCGTGCATCGTGAGGGCAGAAAACCATGTCAGCAGAGCTGATGTAGAGCCAAAGAACCAGGTCAGCAGAGCTGCTGTAGAGCCAGAGAAACCAGGTCAGCAGAGCTGCTTTAGAGGGAGAGAACCAGGTCAGCAGAGCTGCTTTAGAGCCAGAGAACCAGGTTAGCAGAGCTGCTTTAGAGCCAGAGAACCAGGTTAGCAGAGCTGCTTTAGAGCCAGAGAACCAGGTCAACAGAGCTACTCTAGAGCCAGAGAACCAAATCAGCAGAGCTGTTTTACAGAATCTTTTGGAATCGGTGCTGCACATTAATGCTGTATATTCTTTATAAATGCCTTTTTAATTTCGAATTGCAGAGGTCAGAAGTTGCTCTTTTGTTAGGGACTGAGCATAATCTCCTTGGCATGGTACATGCTGGATAGTAGCACTGAGAGGTCGAGTAAGCTTCACACTCACGACTGAGTTGGGGGACCAAGTCTCCATTCAATCTGGGGCCTATTAAGAGTTATTCCTGGTAGTTGAACCCAGATCCACATATTGCAATCCCATATCTGTTCTCAAGCTGATCACTCCTCTTGTCCATGGATGAGCCGTAATCATACTGTCTGCTCTGGTCTATGGAGAAAGAAAGAAAGGCCAACCATGAGGACAGCCAGTGACAAATCTGGTCCCTGTTTGAAGCAGAATATGGCTACATGGCCCAGTCTTTGGCCCCACTATTCTCGAAACACATGAGGCATGGAAAAAAGAGTAGATGCCTTGACGTAGTGCTCCCAGCCAAGTTTGTCACTTACTTCACCCCCCTGTTGTAGGCTTGTAAGATTGCTGCCAGAAACAGCTGGGTCTGGCTCTGAAGCTGTCTCAATATCCTCAGCTACCCTTCCCTGTTCATATACAAGCACAAGCTTTGTCTCTCGGTTGTTCTTTATCCTTTGTAGGGACCTTGCACCTTGACTTTCCGGTCAGTTTGCGAGGGCTTTTCAGGTAAACAGTAGGTATGCTGATCTATCCATCCCCAGGTTTCTGCACCAGAAAATACTTGTTAAAGAAGGCAGGAATCTGTATTAGCGCCCAAAAAGCCAGCTCTGGTCATAGAGCCCCAGATCATTTAGTCTGTAAAGAAAACCTGTAAGAAGCTGCACTGATCCAGTTATCTCCAAATTCTATAGTAATTGGTATCAGGCTACCAAAGACAACCCTGTAGACCCACAGGCTCTTCCTATTGTGGTAATGGTTATGACTCTCTATACTTAGCTTATTCCTCTTGTTGTACAAGAATGCAAAATGAATTGCATCATATGGTAAAAGATTCTACCTGTCTAGCCATTTCTTCCTGAGACAGGGAAATATTCTCCCAGTGCAGTATGGGCTGTAAGTGTGGTACCAATTCTCCAAGATTTCTCCTAGCTTCAGGCCTTTGCTTAGGCATCTGTGCTGCTGATTTCCTGGAGCTGGAAGATGAAACATTGGTCTGTCCATGCACTGTCAGGCATGGCTGAAGCGAGCTAGGGAAAAGCAATTGGTTTCCTGTATATTGAAATTAACATATTTGGTCCATCCATAGATGAGGTTCCCTAGCTGTGAAAGACTGGCTTGGCCAAATTACTGCATGCAGTCCTTCTTATAACAGACAGTACACAGTGTTCATTCCAGCTGGCCAAAGCTTTTTCTTTCACGCCCAGAGCCTCATTTCACGCCCAGTCCCCACCAACCATGCTGTTTCATAGTTAGTGCTTCAAAATGCAAGACCTTTAAGAGGGAGATCATGATGTCCTTGCTCTCCATCCCTTCTGCCAAGTTCCCTCTCACGTGGCCATCTTCATTTGAGAGTGTATTGGTGTCGTAAGACACAATAGGCTCCTACCCCATTACCCTCATTGTAACCAGATTACCACTCATAAGTTGGTTCTCAGCCACTCAGAATGATTATGCTCTACAACCTGTCCTGCTGCCTCCTTCTTGGCCATCAATGTTGCATTCATTTTGAGAACTTCTGCAGGAAAGCATGAGGCGCCTCATTTAGGGGAAAAAACACAACCACCCCACTAGGTAAAGCGTCCTGATATTACTCTTACTGTGGGCTCCACCTCTTTCTTAACCTATACTATCGGAATTGAATCGTATAGGGGCTAGAGTTGGACAATAGACCCGAATTTCTGATGTAAACCGCAGATTACTCGCTATGGGAAATTCCCAGGCACCATACTAAATCCTCAACGCTTAAACAGTATTTCTCCCAGGTGCCAGTGGGTGATACCGAGCAGCTCCATGTTGACTGTGTTCCGCCTCACATGGAGCTGCATATAACTGCCACCCCTGGGTGTTGACATAAGTTACTTTGTTTCTGCACCTTTGTGCGCTTTTCCGGAGTTTCTCCTAAATTCTTTCTCGTCAGTTGATTTTATTTTTTTCAGTGTACAAAGGGACTGTGTCCCCTACTAAAATTACAGGGTTTAAGATTAACTGTGACAGATCCCCACAAGGTGTGCCTCTGGAGTCTGGGTTTAAGGCTTGACTTAGGATTCATTAGGGGAACACTCCTCTCAGAACTTAAGGCGATCCAGGAGTGCGAAGCTGTATGTCAACGAAAGTAGTCTTGAAAGTTCTGCTCGAAGTTGAGGAAGCAGACACGTTCCCATGGCAGGTATTTGTCACGGCCTAAGTCTTCTGGTAAATCAGAATCAGAGCAGATGCTAAAGAGGGACAAGCCACTTACAGCCTGAGAAATCTCAAGAAAGTCAGGGTGCCTTGCTTTACTGTTCTCAGTACCCCATGAGGAGATGATTCCGCCACTGATCATCCTGCGTTTCTTAGTCCATCAGCAAAGTGGCAAAAGATTGTGGACTTTTCAGAGGCATGTTGAGTCTTGGCTCCCTTTCAGCACCCTCAGGCGCACCTTTGGACTCCAAGTATCTGCCGAGGCCTCCAGTCAGTTTACAGCAGATGGGTGCCTCAGTGCCTCCTGAACTCACCTGGGGTTCTGCTCTAACATCTGATCCAAATTTCAGTCCAGCACCAAAATCCACAGCTGTCCTGGACGACAACTCTTCCTATAGTCCTGTCTGACTCTGAGCCGAGTCTGTCTTGTTCCTAGCAAAAGTTGTCTCCCGAAGCAACCCAGATTGACCCTGGCCCAGTTCATCCTCACTTAGACTGAACCAGGCCTTTGCCACAGATTCCCACCTCAGCGCTCCAACCATATTTCGGTTCTGACTCTGATCAGAATCAACAGGCCTTTGAAGGTGACTATGGAGATGGGGGGATTATTTCCCTGAACACTATGATTATTGCAACCTGTCAATGAACTTGAAGGAGGCCAGAGGGTTGGACACTTCCCCCAGACACAGGTTGTTTTTCTCACTGTGGGTTCATCAAAGGAGTAGAGTGCCTCTTTTGCAGTGGTGTTGACAGGCAGTGCTAGTATAGTACCTACAGCTACCAAATACTGAAGACAAAACAGACTTCCTCTTAACTATCAGCGAATCCCTGACACCCTAATGGAGATTCTAAGCTTTGTTCCTACCAGCTGTGAAAAAGCAGGGTACTAGGTACCACAGACTGGCATCTGTGACCCTGACTTCTGAAGACTGAGCCCTATGTCTGAAAAACTCGGGTAGTTCATGCTTCCACCAACAGGTTGAACCTCAATTTCCTATTACGCCTCAAGACGGTGTCAAAACAAAGAAAAACATTCAGTAAACAAATGTTTTTTAAGTCACTCTAGCCCACTAATTGGTCACTACTAGCTGTTTGCAAGGAGGTAGTACCCAGCAATTCCATTTCAACCCTCTCTATTTTCCGCTTACATCAGTGCGTCTTTCAGAGGAGCACTGAATATCTTGCTGGAAGAAGTACAGGCTCTTTTGGTCAAAGGAGCCGTAGAGCGGATCCCGGCACTGGAAATAAGGACTAGTTGTTTCTCCAATTACTTCAGGCTGAAGAAGGATGGAGGTCTTTGTCCTATTTTAAATATCTTGCTGAAGGACAGATTCAAGATGCCCAAACTGGCCCAGTCTGCCTTGGATCCAGGTGACTTGATGGTAACTTTGGACCTATTTTCATGTATCTGTGCTGCAGTCCCACAGACTTCTTGTGGTTCAAGGTGGAACAGGAGCATTTTCAGTTTGCCATGCTTCCTTTTCTCCTCACCACTGCCCCTCGTGTGTTCTGGGTATTGATAGTGGTGGTTGCTTTACACCTGTTGCGGAAATCAATTTTTCCCAACTTAGACGACTGAATTTTGATGACTGGCTTGCCACAGTCAGTCAAAGATCACCTCCAGATTACAGCGAACCTCTCCTCTCTGCTGCTTGAGGCCTAGGTAAGTCACCCTTAAGGCAGGGTGCCCTATACCACATGTGAGGGCCTGTCTGCAAGAGCAGACTGGTCCCTATAATATCAAGGCCATTCTTGGATATTAGAAGTGCTACTGCCTTGACGGTCCTGTCTGATGGAAACAGCATTTTGGCCATTCGGTCCTGCAGAACTTTTTTCTCCAAGTAATTCCACAGACTCACCACAATGGGAGATACTTTAGTATCTATTCTAAATATTTGTCACCCTTAAGTAGGCCTTCTTGCCCATAAAGGCAGGTAGCATGGTATTTAAAAGTAGGACAAGTAGAAGGGTAATGTTAAACACTTCCTTACAGTGAAAATGCCATCAAAGCTATTTTTACTGTAGCAGGTTTGGCTTTTCTGTTGGAAAACACAAATGCTGGGATATAATATTAAATATTAATCCTGTATCTCTGTAATGGAACTATCTACAAAAATTGTCTATTAGTTAAGGTCCAATTCATTGGTGAAGGAGGATTTGTTTTAAATATTACAGAAAGGTAATTTATGAAATGTTTTTTTTGCTCTGGCTGAAGCCCATATGAGCAAAATCTGCATTTTGTTATCCCACTTCAGCCAACCAGTAATTAGCTATTTAAATAGACCTGAATAAGGTGTTAACTTGCTCCCAGGACCAGAACAATAGGCTGACCTGAATGGGCGAATATGACCCTTCTGAACTGGATAGAATATGCAAGGGGGGCTAGGAGGGTAATTTTTGGCATTAAAGTGTCATGTCCTACTTGAATGTCATATCCTGCATAATAGGTCTGCTGGGGTTTTTCATATGATACTTGGGGCACACTTCAAAGAAGCCTTTGGTGTTACAGGTAACTGTTAGCTTAAATGTTGGCAGGGCCCTTCTGTTGTCTTCGCACTTAGTCAGGCCCCAAACACAGTGGCCCTCTGTTGACAGTGTTACAGCCTGTTTGACAGGTCTGGTTGGATTACATTTAACATTTGGGGGGCACACTTCAAAGGAAGGAAAGATGTCAAAAAAATGTGAGTGTATCATCTGTCTGGTTGTTTGAAGCTCAGCTTTATCATGCAAGTCTTCTGTGTCTGATGTTGTTGTGGATACAGGGACTGCATCAAACTGGACTTTGGTGTTAGATGTGGGAGGAAATGGAGAATATCATAGTACACTCCCCAGACCTCATTGCCCAAGTTTAGTTGGCAGACTATTTTGACCATCTTGAAAATGGCCAGAGTAGGTAAGGTTAGCCCTGGAAACTTTACCCCATTGGTTAGGTTGTTCCCAGGGGTCATTCCCACCAAGGCATAAATCTTTAATCTCCAAGTACCCACTTCAGAAACTCCCGGACCGGAAGAAGATCAGAAGAGAACTGAAACTGCTGTCTGTAATCTTAGAAAGGCCTTGGAGCACTGCATCTGCTCTGATCTACCCAGGACAAAGAAGTGGACTCCAAGGGTCAGTTAGCTGATGTCTTGTGTGGCTCCAAGTAGCCTTTTCTTGCATCTGCCCCGCTAACCAGTGGCAAAGTAACCTGGATTGGATTCACCTGTTCGCCCTTGCCTGCCACCTTTTGAGTCTCTTAAGTGCCTCCATTGAGGTCCGGCAGGGGCAGAGGGTGGGGGGGGGGGGCTTTGTAAGTGTACTCCTGGGGTGCATTGGGACTTAAAGGACTGCAGTCGGAACGTAAAATCTTTGACCAGGATGAACCTGGTTAGTGTACTCAGCCCACGCTCCATCACGGTCAAATTGTGCCTAGGTTCTTTTCTTCTGTGACCATGGGCTGTCATTGACACTTGCTTCTTGGTGCTATTTCTTCTTAAAACTTTATAAATTCATGCGTCCGGTTTTCCTTATAAAGTTTGTCATTTTGATATTTTTCTAATTTGTTTTGTGCTTTTATTGTTTTGCATTTCGGTTTTATTACTGTTTTAGTACCGCATATATACTTTACTCATTGCCTCCAAGTCTGTCTACTCTGTGCCATAGCTACCAGGGGGTTGAGCACAGGTTTATTTAATTACTTTAATTGTTCTCCCTGACAAGGATTTTGGTTAATGCTTGAAGTGAGTACCCACCCCCTAAACTAATAACCCAATGTCTTACAGACTTAATCCTCACTTTGAATGCAGAACGAAGTCAATGTGGAGCTGAATGACTCCTCCTACCAATACGTGGGACAAGCGTTGTTTAAGTCTTCCAGATCTAGTGTGACACCTGTGGTTATTCTAAAGGTGAGAAATCTAAAGTTAGGGAGGGTTTCTACAAGAAAGTCTCACCAAAGGTAAGTAACTTGTTTGAAACCAGCTTTCAATGTTACCGTCCTGCAGGAATACAGGTACATAAGTAGTTTCTCTGATTCACAGTGGGAATGCAACGCTGGGAGCACAGACCCCATCTATTTAGTCTCATTGAGACACCTAGGATTTTTAATTAAATATGGCCTTGGAGGCTACAAAGGGTCTGCTGTTAGCTCTGTCTGGATGACCGTTCCAACAGAACCTTGTCATTGAAGGCAGTACACTTGGGTCTTATACTGATATACAAGACCTTATTCCATCTGTAGTTCTCATCGAGTTACCAAAAGATTCTCCACTGCACCAGCTAAGAAAATTCACTTCATCGGGACACCTCACAACTGAAGCCGTACAAAAACCTTTGCACGTCTGGGTAGGATCCAGGCAGTACACACCACCTCATCTAGTAGTCTTTCAAGCTCATGGTTACAGAGTCTTCAAGGACTGCAGGAAACCTGCATAGGAGTGGCTCTTGGTCTCTTCCAGGGGATACTCATCAATAGTTATAAGCACTGAGTGGGAACCCCGAAGCATTAACAAAAGATAAATGCATATGCACCTATCTATCTATTATGCATATATCTATAATATACACACATGTATATAAATATGAAGCCCCAATCCAAATTTAGGCTCAAGTATGCCCGTATTGTATTGTATTTTTCATTTGAAATACATTATACAAAATAACATTTCCATGACCAAGAGACATGTACTCCCAGCTTGTTTGAACACAGCCTTTATTTTCAAAGAAAAAGGGAAGGTGATAGGCAGATTAGCCTAGAAGGCTGCATATAGAACACTCATTAGAGAAAACTGGCACCGTGCTTTTACGACCTCCAGGCTCCCATCATGGCCCACAGTTGACAGGTCAGTTCTGTTTTCCGGCTCCTTCTGTGAGGATCCTGGAGCATTGAGCGCTTGCCAGTTAGTGTTTTTTTGTCACTAATTGGTCTTTTCAAGTGAGATTTTTTTTTATTTCACACGAGATTTTTTGTACTTATAGGACTATTTCAAACATTTTTCCTGACTTTCCAGCTATTTTGCCTGTCAGACTGCCAGCTGTATTTAATAAGTGCCCTTCCTGTGGGAAAGAAATTACTAAGTGAGATCCGCACTCTGGTCTGTATTGTGTGCCTACCATCTTAACACTGACCTGATAAGTGCTATTACTGCCAGCAGTTTTCCAGAAGAACTTTACATGAAAGGTGCATGCCACGTAGGAGAGGAAAGGCCTGGAAGGACATCCCGCTAAAGAGCCCTCCTCTCAAATAAGGTCAGAGCACAAGAAAAAGGGGTCAAAAAGAAGTCACCGGTTGAATAAGCCGTTGAGGTGTGGATCAACGTCCAATACCCCTGTGCTCACCTTCAGCGTCTAAGTCTCCTGTGCCGCAGTCGGCGTCGAAGACCCTGTCGCCATTGAAGCGGATGACTTCAGGTATGGCAAAGTCTAAATCTAGACTTGTCAGCTTTCTACCGGCGACGTCGACACCCTCTCGTAGACGGCCCAAGTCCGGCCCGCCTACGATCGCCTATGATATCGGAAGGCAGACGCTAGACTTCAAAGACTCCTCGCTGACGGGTGCGGTCGCCGGCGAGGGTCTCGGTGCCAACGTCAAGAACACCAACGATATCGAGGGCACCTCGGACATGGACGCCAAATCCGATTCCAAAGACTCCGACTTCGTAAGGCCTGATCCCAGTCGATCAACTGCTTCATAGCCGGTGGCAGGGCAAATATCGCCATCGAGAAGGTCGCCGTTGAGAACGGCTCAGACGAGAAGGTCTCCTTTGACGTCAAAAAGAAGGTAATCTTTGACGTCAAGAAGGTCACTGGCGAGGAAATCGCCATCAACGTCGAGACCTACATCCACCCACAGGTCTCCCCCAGCTAAGAGACCGAGACTAGATCAGTCACCAGTGCCGACATAGAGGGACCTGTCGACGTCGAGGGAAATTCAGGATCTGACATATAAAGGTATGACGTTGAGGAGTGCTTAATCCTCCCCGGAACTACGGATAGTTCAGATCACGCTGGAAGGCTATCTGGCTCAAGAACACCATACGCCTCCGACTAACCTCTCCCCGAGATGGTTAGAGAGCATAAAGGACTGGAAGATGCGAAAAATTCCCCCCGGCAAAAAATATTCTCAAATATTTTCACGTTCCCATTCACCGGAAAGGCAAATACGACATGCCACACATCAAATGTCCACAGCTTTGGGGAGACCTAGATCAAGATCTCCACGTAGCTGCTCTAAGTCAAGATCTCGGCACTGTTCGCCTAGAGAGGAAAAACACAGGTCTCCTTCATGGTCCTCTGACTCCAGATCATCGCAGGCCGACTATTCTCCAACTCTGTCATCTACTCCACCAATTAGAGTATCGCCAGTGGATGATATCATCACCTTTAACGAGGTACTATTTAGAGGGGCTACAAAGCTCAACATCGAGATGCCAGCCTCTGTCCCTTCGACATCTGTTATATTTGAGACGCTGCATCACAGGTCCTCCACTAGACCTTTGCTCCTTTTGGTGCATGGGCTACTAGAACCTTCTCTCCATACATTTCTAACGCCGGCCTCAGTGGGAGCAGCACCATCACGGAAGAAATACAGAGCCCCAGAATAGGGCCTGCTTTTTCTATGGTCTGATCCTGCCCCGGACTATGTCATGATGTCTGCAGCCAGGAAAGCGCACGTGTGGGCATCCTCATCTGCTGTTCCCCTTGACAAAGACTGCAAAGCCATTGGTAAGAAAATGTGCAAAACCTCTGCCTCTTACATGAAAGTGGCCAGCACTTCTGCACTGCTGGGTCGATATGACTGTTTGCTATGGGACACTCTCTCGAGGTTTACAGAGAAGTTACCGAAAGAAGATAGGCAGGATTTTCAGGAGGTCCTGCATGAAGGAGGCCTTGTGGCGAATCGGATCATAAGTGCAGCAGCAGATGCCTCAGACCTTGCTGCTCATGGTTATTCCCATGGTATCTGTGCTAGGCGATCCTCCTGGCTAAGACTCTTGGGATTGAAACCAGAGGCCCAACACAGAATTCTCAACCTCCCCTTCAGTGGCACCTTCCTCTTTGGCTCTCATGAGATGTCAAGAATGAAATCAGAACTTTTTCCGTCGTATTTACCAACCTTATGATCGCCGCCAATACCAGCAGAGGGTTCAAACCCCTCATTGGTCATCGCAGCAACACCATGCGCGATCGCATTACCATCAGTGACAACCCAGTAGAGGAAGAGGGGGCCCTAGACAAGCAACCCCTGTGGCAAAGCAACAGTCTAAGCAGTGAGCGCCTAATTCCCCCAGTTCTGTTACACACTCCGGGGTGGGGGTATAAGTTTTCCCATTGGACAAGTGGATCAAAATAACACAGGGCAACTGGGTACTCAATATTGTGTGGGATGGGTACTCAGATTCAAATCTCCTCCACTGTTTGAGCCTCCTCGGGAAACCCCAGTGCATCGCCTAAATCTGCTGCCAGAGGAGGTCTCCATCCTGTTACAAAAACATGCCATCGGTTCCCTGGCAACATCGGCAGGGAATTTACTCCTGTTACTTCTTGGTTCCAAAGAAAGGTCCGAACAAGCAGTTCAGGCCTATACTCTATCTCAGACTCTTAAACAAATGTGTCCTCAAAGAGATTCAGGATGTTGGCATTACACCAAATCATTCCACACATGCATTAAGGGGACTGGATGTGTTCCATAGACCTTCAGGATGCTTATTTTCACATCCTAATTTCTCCAAAGCACCTGAAGTTCCTGTGAGTCGGAATACAGTCGGACCACTTCCAGTTCAAAGTCCTGCCTTTTGAGCTCAAGTCGGCTCCTCACATTTTTTGAAAATGCATGGCGGTGATAGCGGCCTTCCTGCAAAAGATCTTAATCTATCCTTACCTAGACGATAGGTTACTCAAGAGTGCCTCTCCCAGTCTCCTGCAGAAACATCTAAGATACTGCATTCATCTCTTAAACCAGTTGGGCCTGTGCGTCTACTTCAAGAAATCTGTCCTCAATCCAACTCTGAGGATACACTATTTGGGCGCTACCCTAGACTCAGCAAACGCTAGAGCATTTCATTTGGGGAGAGACTAGTATCAATACTCCACAAAGGTCGTACTCTCCTGCGAACACCTCACCTCACAGCCAGTCAGGTGTCCTCTCTGCTGGGCTCTATGGTGTCATGCATATTCATTGTTCCAAATGGCAGGTTACAGATGAGACCCTTACAGCAAGCTCTAGAGAACCAATGGTCTCAAGTTTCAAACTGCTGGGAGGACACCATAACTCTTACTCACGCAGTCCAAATCTCAATAAGATGGTGGATGCAACGGTCTCATCTTCTGAAAGGAGTTCCCTTCCACCAGGCACTCTCCAAACAAACTCTTCACAGATGTGTCCCTTCAGGGCTGGGGTGCTCACATGGGATCTCTTCAGGTCCAGAGGACATGGTCGGGAAAGACGAAAACTTACCACATCCAAATGTTAGAACTCAGAGCGGTACATCTGGCTCTCAAAACTTTTTCCCTCCATAGTCATGTTCCCTGTTGGTTCAGTCTAACAATATCACAAAGATTTACTACCTGAACAAACTGGGAGATACCAGATCCAGACACCGGTCTCTGGAGGCTCAAGTGATTTGGAAATGACTACTAGCGAGGAACATGTCCATATCTGCAGTTTACCTTCCAGGCTCCCACTGTGCACAAGCGGACGACCTAAGCTGAAACTTTGTCGAAGCGCACAACTGGATGCTAAAAGACGAGATAACACAAGACATTTTTCGGAGATGGGTTTCTCCAGACATCAACTTATTTGCAGACGCAAAATGCCGTGCCTTCGCATCTAGGTGCCCTCAACCAGGCTCCAGAGGAAATGCACTGTTCATTGACTGGTCTGAAAAAATACTCTGCGCTTTTCCACCAGTCCCTCTCATACCACTGGTGATCAACAAGCTCTACAGATCCAGGACAGAGATGATCCTGATTGCACCAGAGTGGCCTTGCCAGTGATGGTACACAGACTTGCTACACCTTTGCAAGACGCTTGCCATGCCATCCGGATCTGTTAACCAAGTCAGGAGGGAAAGTTTTTCATCCCAACCTCCCGTCACTGAGATTGACAGCATTGCACCTGAGTTCCTCCAATATGGCCACTTAGGCCTCCTGCAGGACTGTATGCAGATCTTAAAGAAAGCGAGAAGGCCTTCAATGATAGGCATACGCTTTCAAATGGAAGTGTTATTATCTGTGGTGTTCAGCTAATGGTCATAACCCTACCTGGGCCAAGAACAGGTTATTTTACCATATATTTTGTACTTGCTAAAGCAAGTTTACAGTTCCCTTCTATTAGAGTACATCTGGCAGCAATTACAGCTTATAGAAAGTCTCCCACTCGAGCAGTTGTTAAATACTTCCTGGAGGGCTAATAAAGGGTCTACCCACCAATTCTGTTACCTTCACCTGCCTGTGAACTTAATGTGGTCCTCTCTAAATTAATGGGCACCCCCTTTTAACCCATTCACAAAGCTTCTCTACAGTACCTTTCTTGGAAGGCCGCTTTTCTAGTGACAATTGTCACTGCTCGCAGGCTGAGCAACCTTCTGTTCTACAGAGCCTTATCACATTTTCCATGCTAACCAAGTTGTTCTGAAAACTCACCCGAGTTTCCTACCCAGGTGTTCTTGGATTTTCATATTAATCAGTCGATCACCCTACCCATGTTTTTCCCAAATCCTACCACGCCTCCTGAGAGGGCGTTTCGTTCACTTGATCTAAAAAGGATGTTAAAATTCCATCTGAGTAGAACGAAGAATATAGGAAAGTCGGACCGTGTCTTTGTTAACTATGGTCCAATACACACTGGTTTTTCCTCTTCTAAAATGTCCGTCACTTGATGGATAGTATCTTGCATCACATTATCTTAGCCATCTCACAAGCAGCTCCACGGCTCACTCGACGAGGGGTAAAGCTGCTAAAAAATGTGCCTATTAAAGAGAGATGCAAAGCATCTACATGGCGCTCGATCCACATCTTTGCCCCCCATTACTACTTGGATTCTGATACACAGGTGGATGCTCAGTTTGGGCAAGCATCCTTGAGGAATTTATTTGGATAACAAATGATTAAGAATATGTTTGATATGCAGGTATTCATCCGCAGGGTTCGGGGATGGGCTTGCTAGTCAACTCAGTTCTTATGACTATTGATGAGTATCTCCTGGAATGGAAGGGTAAGTTACTTATCTGTAATCCTAGTTCTCTTCCAGGGGTATACTCATCAAAGTCCTAAGCAACCCTCCCTCCTCCCCGGACGAATACCATGTCTATTACAGTTTTTTTTTTCCTCATGTTATTTATACAATGTAATACGCCGTCAAAGACCTGACCTAACTGCCTGGACATTAGTGCGTGCATTGTTCAGGCAATGCACTTGGAGTAATGCATTGTTTGTCCAGAAAGCTCTTCATAACTTGTTTGCCTAGGTCTAAATTGCCCGATGGAGTGTACTTTCTACGCTTTCTATCCTCTGTCCGGTGGAATATAGCCATATGTTGGGAATGAGGAAGAACCTGTTCATTTAAATACCATGATGTCACTACCCCAGTCCTTCAGTCATACAGGGGTGTCAAGTGTCCTCTTTGTGTTGAGCACATTTGTTGTAGATGGCCCACTCTAGGATATCTGGATCCTCACATATAGGTGGGCTTTTGATACCTACATTAGTGGAAGACTGATTTAAATACACCTCAGGATTCTGTATAAAAACATTCTAGTAGATGAGGCTACTTCCAGTGCCGCAAGAAGAAAAAAGTTAAAGCGTGCTTAGACTTAATCACGTTTGTCGGCCAATGAGACTGGGAGCGACGCCACTTGAGGCATGGCTCAGCAGTTGAACCTGTGCCGGGGCTGACTCCGCGCCTTACCAATTTTCTGGGAGCTGGGGTGACGCCCGACCAATTTAAAACGTTTTATGAAACCATGCACCTAGTCTTTGGGCAGCCCGTTCCCTCGATCCCTGTAGGTTTGGGAGGGCCCATACTAATCCACGCTGGTGGCCCCAGTGCCATTTGGGCCCCAAAGGATCCACAATTGGATCTGGATTGGTGCTGTTCGTACCACCGTATCCTTCCCGGATGCCGATCCGGAGGCCAGTTCTCTCTGCGCCATCCACATCCTCAACACTGAGCCGGAGGGTCGTCGTCTGCCACTGACTGGAGCCATGCCTTTTAGGCTAGAGCCTGAGCTCTATTCTTATGGGCTGGGACTCTGGGAGGGGTTGCTGGACCCTGAGGAATGCCAGCCTTATGAGGAGCAAATGGAATGGTGAGTATATGGGTGAAGCCAGTTGACTGGATACTTCTCCAGATACTGGAATGCTTTCTTCCCCTGCGCTGGCTACAGAGGAGGGAGCATCCCTTGCAGTGGTGGTGCGGAGGGCAGCTGAGGTTCTGGACCTTAGCTCGCTCTCTCTGGCATTCAAGACTAATATCTTGATGGACATGCTTCAGCCAGGAGTGTGCACATCCGAGCCGCTTCTTCCTTTCAATGAGGCACTTACTGATGTCCTGCTTGGGACTTGGTGCAAGTCCAACACAGGGGCACCTCTGAACAGGACGCTTACGCACAGTCACTGCTCCAGGGGACATAAATCCCCTCACCGAACACCCTACCGCAAGGAGCTTCGTGGTCCAGGCCTCAACGTCACTTGTAAACCCTAGTGCGTTCCCTACTGCGCCCCCAGACAGAGAATCCGAGAGACTGGACAATCTTTGGAAGAGGTTTTCTTCCAGCAGTCTGGCACTGCGGTCTGTGAACATCTCACTCCGATAGCCCCACATCCAGGTGGGATATGATTAAGCATCTGCTGTCAATCATCCCGGAGGAGGCCTAGGCTATGCTCTGCCAGGCTGTTTACGAAGGGAGGGATGTAGCGAAGTTCACCATCTACTGTGGACTAGATATCACTGGCTCACTAAGCTGAGTGTTTTCATCAACAGTGGCCCTACACTACCACTCCTGGTTGAGGACAACTGGCTTTTCTGGGGGTGTCCAGTGCTCTCATAGACCTGCCTTTTGATGGCTCCCGTCTCTTCGGAGACCAGACTGATTCAGTGCTGGAGCACTTTAAGGACAGCAGGACTACGGCCAGGTCCATGGGCCTTTCTATGGTCGCGAGTCACCTTCAATCCGCCTTTCATGGCCAGAGAAGGGGTGTACAATGGCATCTATACCCGCCCACCCACCTCAACATGCAAGCTTCCAAGCCTCGGCATGGTCGTGGATCCAGTTCCTACTGGCCTGTCCATCGAGCGGCCAGGTCAACCCACCAATCCCCCAGCAGCCTCAGCCGCCTAGTCTGGCCATTTACCATCGTGGGCACACAGTGGGCAGCAGTATTTGCCATCACCTGCCTCGCTGACCATCCATAACATCAGACGGGTGGGTTTTGTGGATTTTCCGGAGAAGCTACTCCCTGCCCTTCCTCCATGCCACCTACATACGACAGGCTGACGGAGGACCACCTATCTCTTCTTCTCCAGGAAGTGTCAGCTCTTTTGGCCGAAGGAGACCGAGAGAGAGTGTGCTGATGCCAGAAGTAGGTTGTGGTTGCTATTCCTTCTACTTTCAGGTGCCCAAGAAGGACGGAGGCCTAACTCCTATCTTTGACCTGCGCTCTCAATTTCTTCCTCACAAAGGAGAAATTTAAGATGCTCCCTCTTGTTCAGGTCCTGTCTGCCCTGGAGACTGGATGGTGGCAGTGGACTTGCTGGGGGCATACTTCCACATTCCTGTCCTGCCCACCCGCAGGTGGTACCTGCGGTTCACGGTGGGCCACAAGCATTTTCAGTTCTCTATGCTCCTTTTTGACCTCCGCAGCCCTCTCGGGTGTTCACCAAGGAGATGGAGGTGTTTGCAGCTCATCTGTGGAGATCTGGGGTGCAAGTCTTCTATCTCAACTGGCTGTCCCCCACTTCTAGGCTATGGCGGCCCTCCTGCATTTGCTGGGGTTCACTGTTAATGTGCCAAAGTCGCACCTGATTTCTTCTGACGCTTCCTTTCGTCAGACCTGTTCTAGACCACGATGCAGTGTCTGGCCTACCCTCCCAAACAGAGTCCAGGATATTCAGGCTATGATACTGATGTTTCAGCCTCTATCCTGGATTTTGGTGAGACTGACTGAGGCTGCTGGTCCTCATGGCCCACCTGCTTGTGACACATGCCCATTGACATATGCGGGCTCTGCAGTGGGACCTGAAGTTCCAGTGGGCACAGCATCAGGTGAATCTCTTCGACATGGCCCAAATCTCAGTGGGAACTGCAAAGGACCTTCAGTGGTGGCTTCCGAACCGCGATTGGGTCAGTGGCATACCCCGCTCCCTTCCCCATCCAGATTGGACAGCAGTGACAGATGCGTCACTCCTGGGATAGGGTGGCCATCTGGGAGAGGTGATCATCAGAGAGCTCTTATCTTCTGTGGAATCAGAACTCCACATCAACCTGTTGAAGCTACCAGCAATCCGATTGGCATTGATAGCCTTTCTATCCTCCATTTGGGGAATAATGGTGCAACTGTTTACAAACAACACCACCATGTGACACTGCAATAAGCAGGGTGGGGTGGGGTGGGGTGGGGTCGTGGACCCTTTAAGAGGCCCTGTTTCTCCAGACATGGCTGGAACAGCAGGGCATATCCCGGGTGGTTCAACCTCTGGCATGTTCTTTCTCTGAACGCCAGATCTGACTAACTCAGCCGAAGATGCCTAGCGATGAATGGTGTCTACCAGTGCACTGGGGTACTGCTCACGAAACATTTCCAGATCCAATCTGACTCCTGGGGTTAATTCTAAAGTAAGGAATCTGCAACTAGATAGTCTCTAACCGGCGTTACCAAAGGTAAGTAACTTGTTCTTTACATGCACAGTTTGAAATTAAATTTGTTGCGAAGATATATAAATTAGGACAAAGATGGGAGACATAATGAGTTGACAGTGAGTGAATGAAGGGGCTGTATTAATAGTAGTTTGTCAGTTAATTTGATGTGTGAAAAAGGAAAGCCCGTCACCACGAAATGGTGGTAGGGCAGCGGGCGTATTGATGATCGTTTTGAAAGAATAAAAAAAAGTTTCAAGCTAATGTTATTTCATCCTTGTTTTTGGTCATCTGAGTTAGCAAGTAGATTATGATGGAAATGGTTTTCCTTAATACTGTATTTTTATCTTCTCAAGGTTGGAACACGAAGATACATGGCACCAGAAGTACTAGAAGGTGCAATAAACTTCCAAAGGGATGCATTTTTGAGGATAGATATGTATGCTATTGGATTAGTTCTCTGGGAACTGGCATCTCGATGCACTGCCTCAGATGGTAGGTATATATTTTAGATTCTAGAAGGTACATTTTATACATTGCCAATAACTGAGTTTGGTAAAAGGCAGTTTGTGCATTTCCACCCTGATAAAACAGTTTATCATCCTGTTAGTGATTCTGCTGCTGTTTAGATTGTAACATAAGCTATGCAATTATGATGGTTGACGAACCCAGGTGTACAAAAAATATTAGTTATTCCCACATGCAAATCCTTTAAAGAAAGTAAACTGCCTGACTGGAAAATTAATGCATCAGGTAATGCTACTCTGTGCTCTAAAAGTTACATATATGTGTTGATATGTGAGGACACCAGATAGAGTTGGACAAGTTTACTTTCTTACCTCACACATTTGTACAGTGTGGACTTTGCTATTAGTATGGCTACGCAGCACTTGTGGATTCCAGTACCCTCCATCTCCAATTTTGAGGATTGCATCAAGAGATCAGAGTGGTTTGATTTATGAGATTTAAGTTTTGTATGATGGTTACTGTTAAAGTTTTGTGCTCCCACTCTAACATGCAGTGCTCACACTCTATCAAGATAGTCACTCTTCAGATGCTGTGAGTCTTATCTGGAGGGAGCACTCCTGTTCTCAAAATAACATTGTGATGTTTAATTTCCCTTACTGAAAAGGTCCTTTAATTCCCTTTGATTTTTGACACATTATGAATGTCCGCAGTTAAAGGCTGCTGTTCAGTTCAAACTTTGCTCCGATAGCCTTCACAAAGTACTTCGTGCTAGCCACAACTAGGTTCTCCAGCACTAACTTTTGTATATGCCAGTTGAGATG
This sequence comes from Triturus cristatus, assembly GCF_964204655.1. Classification (NCBI taxonomy): domain Eukaryota; kingdom Metazoa; phylum Chordata; class Amphibia; order Caudata; family Salamandridae; genus Triturus; species Triturus cristatus. The sequence continues at coordinate 966,439,791 of NC_140583.1, read as the reverse complement.
GGGGGGTCCTATGGTAAATTTACAGTAGCAGAACACAACATGCCTGAAATTAGCATCCCTTTAGTAAAGCCAGAAATCCAACTAGTGTGGTGATAGTACCCTGAATTCATTATCTGAGGGCATCTTACCTCTAATTTCTACTGCACATCGTGTGGAAAAGGAGACTTAGAGCTTTGTTTAGTTTTGAGACTGATCAGTCCTACAGTTCTCCAATATTGGATTTTAATTAGATACATATGCTTGATTTTGTTCCTATTAGTCAGGCTGAGAACCCTCAGTAAACAATGTTAACATAGCAGTGTACCTATACACTCCATAATGTTGACAATTTTAAATACATTTGCATCCTGTTATAAATGACCCAAACTCCAAGCAATCCCAGATCTGCACACTGTGCTGGTCTCTTATCAGACGCTTTCAGCTGCAAGATTTTCTATGCATGTTCAGTGTGAATAACCCTCAAGAGATCTCTTCTTCAGGAGAAAATCTCAAATTAAAAGATTTTGGGTTAAGAAACCGCATGGCAGACTCAAGTGTGCAAGTTATGTGGGAAAAATAAATTGTACATGAATGTGACCCACACAAGATGGAGTAGGATGAAGATGATGAGGAGGAGGATAGACTATGATGATGATGAGGAGGAGGAGTGATGAGGAGGAGTGATGAGGAGGAGGAGTGATGAGGAGGAGGAGTGATGAGGAGGAGGAGTGATGATGAGGAGGAGTGATGAGGAGGAGGAGTGATGAGGAGGAGGAGGAGGAGGAGTGATGAGGAGGAGGGAGGAGGAGGAGGAGGGATGAGGAGGAGGAGGAGGAGGGATGAGGAGGAGGGGGAGGGATGAGGAGGAGGAGGAGTGATGAGGAGGAGTGATGAGGAGGAGGAGTGATGAGGAGGAGTGATGAGGAATGAGGAGTGAGGAGGAATGAGGAGGAGGAGGGATGAAGAGGAGGAGGGAGGAGGAATGAAGAGGAGGAGTGATGAAGAGGAGGTGTGATGAAGAGGAGGTGTGATGAAGAGGAGGAGTGATGAAGAGGAGGAGTGATGAAGAGGAGGAGTGATGAAGAGGAGGAGTGATGAAGAGGAGGAGTGATGAAGAGGAGGAGTGATGAAGAGGAGGAGTGATGAAGAGGAGGAGTGATGAAGAGGAGGGAGTGATGAAGAGGAGGAGGAGTGAGGAGGAGGAGGAATAGGAGGAGGAGGAATGTGAGGAGGAGGGGGAATGTGAGGAGGAGGGGGAATGTGAGGAGGAGGAGTGAGGAGGAGGAGGAGAAGGAGTGATGAGGAGTGATGAGGAGGAGGAGGGTGATGAGGAGGAGGAATGAGGAGGAGGAGTGATGAGGAGGAGGAGTGATGAGGAGGAGGAGTGATGAGGAGGAGGAGTGATGAGGAGGAGGAGTGATGAGGAGGAGGAGTGAAGGAGGAGGAGTGAGGAGGAGGAGTGAGGAGGAGGAATAGGAGGAGTGAGGAGGAGGAATAGGAGGAGTGAGGAGGAGGAATAGGAGGAGTGAGGAGGAAGAATAGGAGTGAGGAGGAGGAGGAGTGAGGAGGAGGAGGAGTGATGAGGAGGAGGAGTGATGAGGAGGAGGAGTGATGAGGAGGAGGAGTGATGAGGAGAGGAGTGATGAGCAGGAGGAGGGGTGAGGAGGAGGAGGAAGAGTGATGAGCAGGAGGAGGAGGAGGAGGAGTGATGAGCAGGAGGAGGAGTGATGAGGAGGAGTGATGAGGAGGAGTGATGAGGAGGAGTGATGAGGAGGAGTGATGAGGAGGAGTGATGAGTGAGAAGGAGGAGGAAGGAGGAGGAGGAGTGAGGAGGAGGAGGAGGAGTGATGAGGAGGGAGGAGTGATGAGGAGGAGGGGAGGAGTGATGAGGAGGAGGGAGGAGTGATGAGGAGTGATGAGGAGGAGGGAGGAGGAGGAGGGAGGAGTGAGGAGGAGGAGTGAGGAAGAGGGAGGAGTGAGGAGAAGGAGGAGTGAGGAGGAGGAGTGAGGAAGAGGGAGGAGTGGGAGAAGGAGGAGTGTGAGGAGGAGGAAGAGGTGGAGTGATAGGAGGAGCGAGGGAGGAGCGATGGGAGGTGGAGCATGAGGAGGAGAGGAGGAGAGGAGGAGGAGGGAGTGATGAGGAGGAGGGTGGAGGAGGAGGAGGGAGGGGGTAGGGGTGGGGGAGGGGAGGGGGGGAGGGGGG
>NC_140583.1:966342523-966437409 GCF_964204655.1 Triturus cristatus | reverse complement strand
GAGGAGGAATGAGGAGGAGGAGGAGGAGGAGGAGTAGTGATGAGGAGGAGGAGGAGTGATGAGGAGGAATGATGAGGAGGAGTTGGGATGAGGGATGAGGAATGATGAGGAGGAGTTGGGATGAGGGATGAGGGATGATGATGAGGAGGAGTGGTGGTGAGTGATGAGGGATGATGATGATGATGAGGAGGAGGAGTGATGATGGTTGTATATTGTTTTGCCTACTGTAATTTTGTACATAATTGTACTTTTATTTGTAGTAATTAGCTGTGTCTGTAATAAAGAACTTTCCAGGTCTGGCCTGATAGCTTTAGCTGTCTTCTAAGTTCCTGTAATCAAATATTTCAGACAAATAAGTGAATACATGTAACACTCACAGATGACCTTTAGCTTTGTTGTCTTCATCCATTGGTCTGTGTGAACGTAACTATGCTGCAGCAAATGACACCTTGCTGGCTAAACTACAGGTCGTTCAGAACACTGCTGCCCGGTTGATTTGCAATTTACCCACTCGGTCATCTTCGGCTCTTACATTAAAAAAATTACATTGGCTGCCCATAAACAAAAGGGCAATCTTCAAACTGTTGCTTGACTCGTAAGGCTCTTTATCAGTCTCAGCCCATGTATCTCCATTCAAAATTGAGTTATTACTTGCCTTCCAGACAGTTAAGATATTCTAATAAAGCCTTTATGCAGGTTCCACGTATTCGTACTGCCAGCTTTGGCATTAGAGCCTTCTCCTATCTGGCTCCTCATTTGAACAGCCTTCCTCTCCATATTCGCACATGCCTCAATTTGATGAATTTCAGGAAGATGCTCAAAACATGGTGGTTCTAGACAGTTCTTAGCTGCCCACCCAGCGTCTATATTCTCCTACGGGAGGGAGTCATGCTCGATGCCAAGTACATATAACATTAACAATCCCCATTTCTGCTTCTGCCCATGAGTGCATGCAGTATGGGGCAATGAGTCATCCCAATCTGGCTATTTACCACTTTGGGGTGATTCATTTGCTGATCACGGGTGATCATCCATCTGTAAATGAGTGTACTTCAGTGCCTTAGTAGCTGAGCCAGTACTTTAGTTTTAAAAAATTTCCTCTAGTAGGCTTTCGTTCCCTCCAGCTTTTTTACGTCGAATTTGGGCATCACATGTGCTGCTCCACAAGGCATGCTGTATTCGAGTACAGTCTTAAAGCCCCACCCATATTTGTCATTGGCTTATGTCAATGACTTTCGTAAATGCTGGCTGCTGAATCGCCAATAGGCTTGTTAGTCCCTCCTTAGTACTGCCTTGTCTTCATTTGTAACCTCCATTGAGTACTGGCCCTTTTACTTCTGTTACACGCGGTCTTATTTAGTCTGTAAGCTATATTTTCTTTAAGAGTTTCTCCTACTATAGGCACAACATGCTTTCTTGCATCATTCAGCGCGCCATGCGTGCTTTCTCTGTCCAAGCAGCCCGAGACAATGGCGGCCGCTTACTTGAAATGAAATAAATTGCTCATTTAGAAGAGTTTGAGCTATTGACATTGTAAATGACAATGCCTTTTATTTGTGTTAATCATCAAAACATATAAATAAAAGGCATTGTGATTTACAATGGCAATAACTTAAATTCTCTCAAATGCAAGACCTGTTGCATTCCAAATGCTTGTTTTGTCTTCCCATTCTATGCTACTGAGCTACAGTATCCTGCACAGTTACGGCTTCTCAGACAGGCAGCCATTTATGAAAGATGTTATCCCTTAAGTATAATTGTTTTGACTTCAATGGTGGCCACCACCTTGAGAAGCAAAATGAGTGACACTATGTGTTTGAAGAGTTGAGTGCCTAAACTTGGCTGTGCCTTAAGCAGCACTTTCAGGGTAAGCTAGACCTATTGGCTTTGCTAGCTCCTGTTTATTTATTTATTTTTTTATTTTTTTGCATTTGTAATGCGCACAGATACCCACAAAGGGTTTCCCGGCGCCAGGGCTAAGAGGTCAAAACATAGAGGCAGTAACTGTCAAGGACCACAATTATTTATTAAAAAGCCAAGTTTTAACGTTTTTCTTAAAACTGGCAAAATTCTCCTCCTTCCGTAAGGCTAAGGGGAGGGAATTCCAAAGAACTGGTCCCAGATGGGAGAAAGATTTCCCCCCCATTCGGGCCAGTTTGAACCTGGGAACCACGAAATTTGCTCCATTTAAAGAACGGAGATTGCGTGTAGGAACATGGGGCCTAACCAATTTTTGCAGGTATTTTGGTGCCGTTCCTGCCCTGATCTTGAACATGTATGTCAAGGCTTTGAACCGAACTCGGTTCTCTACCCTCAACCAATGCAGGTTCCTCAGATGCTTCGAGATCCTTGCTGTCCTAGGAATCTTGCACAGCAACCTGGCTGCGGAGTTCTGGACCAGCTGCAATCTCCTGATCACGGCTAGATTGGAACCCAGGTATAAGATGTTACCGTAGTCAAGCCTAGATGTAATTAATGCATTGACTACGGTCTTCTGGGTATCCACAAGCAGCATCCAGATAATCTTCCGCAGCCATTTAAGGATCGTGAAGCAGACACCAGCCACTTTGTTGGCCTGCTGTTTCATTGATAATGAATCATCAATGCACACCCCCAAATTTCTAGCTTGGGTAGCCGGGGTGGGGAAGGCGCCCAAAGATGGTGGCCAATGGGTATCCTGCCACAGATCTTTATTTTTCCCCAGGAGAAGAATCTCTGTCTTCTCCCCATTGAGCTTTAGCTGGTTCGTAGACATCGTTTTTCATGTATAAGATACCAGTGAACCCATGACTATTTATTTTTAAGTGATGGATCTTACATTATTTTTATGCTTATTTTAACATATTTATCCTGGTATAGTATTTTGCATTTATATTGTAATGTTTTTTAGGAATCTTTCCAAATATTTAATTCTGAAATATTGATGAATACTAGCAGTAGTATGTATAATAAATAGCAGTTTTAAACCTGTTCTTGCTAATTATTGTCATTATTAAATCTAGGTCCTGTAGATGAGTACATGCTTCCGTTTGAAGAGGAAGTTGGTCAGCATCCATCGCTAGAAGACATGCAAGAAGTTGTTGTGCATAAGAAAAAGAGACCTGTATTACGAGATTGTTGGCAGAAACATGCAGTAAGGAATTGTCTTGGCTGTTTTTTTCGATCCGGGGAAGTGGTCTGCACATGTTCCTTCTGAGATAGTCTATACAGTGAACAGCTTTGTGGAATAGGATGGCAGATTACTGCAGCTTAATATAGAAAATTGCCCAGTAGGTGTTTGGGTCATGTGCTCAAGTGTCATTGATTTAATTGATTATTCCCTTCTTGTAGGTTTCCCTTACAAATCAGTTTTAATACTCTGACTAAAGTTTGATCACATTTGTGATTTTGTCCTGTCGAAGGGTTGAATAGGGATAGGGCTGCATTGAGTAAGTATAAACAAGGGTTCCCCATGAAGTAGTAGACCTAATTGGCAACCTTATGTGTGTAAGCTTTAACACTTCTACTATTATTATTAAACATAAATAAATCATGGAGAGTTAGTCACACCTCAGGCTCCATGCTAGTTTAAACATTGAGGATACTGTTTCCATTAGACAAACTGAATTCATTTCATAGGCTCAGCATTTTCTTTTCAGAATGCCTTTTGACTTAAAACGATCTTCTTCTACCACATCCTAGAAGTCTTATATTTGAGGAATGCTTAAATTGTGTCTTTGAGTTATTTCAGTATTCTAAGGGGAGCCTTTTTGGATGGTTTTTTAATGAATGGAGTGGAAAACATTTTAAATTTGTTAAATTGGTCTAGTGATAGGCTACAGTTTTCTAACAAGGGAGTAAAAAGTAGACCGTCTTTTTGAAAATTCCTATCCCTTTATGCATTGTACTGGCAGTTGCTTGAGAGTGCAAGTTTTCTTTTTCCATCTCCTGCTGTGAGTACCCCAGAACACTTCTAGGGGATTGGGGGGCGGTGGGGCTAAACAATTCCTTTTTCAGAAAATAAAGATTTTTGCACTCCTAAAAAAAAAAAGTCACTCTATCCTTTAATGTTTTAAGTCTTTACTGACTGGAATGTTATTTCTCTAAGCGATCTTCTACGTTTTTTTTGACAAATAAGTGCCATAACATCTTAGTGCATGATTTCCTGCCACAGCCATCAATAGGAAATCAGAATGAGGGAAAAAAGTAAAAACTATCAACTCAATAAAATGACTTGCACCGCTGATGTGCATCCATCTCTCACACTGCTTCATCCATCAGTTTGCTAGACTCTATACTTCAGTGGTGTTGATGACGGGTCTCTCACAGTCCTGGACCTCCATGATTCTGTTTAAGTGTGCATCCATGCATATGTTCACCAATCACTACTGCCTCAACAGTTCTTTCCACATAGCGGTCTTTTTTGCACAATTGTTTCTACATGACCTTTTGATGTGAGTCCACTTCTTAGACCTCCACCTTTTAAAAGGCACTACTTGGACACCTATTCTAAAGCTGAGGAATCTTCAGTTAAGAATATCAATCAGGAGAACAAGTTGCTTACCTTCGATAATACTGTTTCTGAGGGATATTTCTACCTGCAGAATCCTCTCTGTTTGAATATCCCAATCATCAGACTGAATCGGGAAACTTTTCAATAGCTCTCCAAACCAGACGGAGGGTGCTGGTCCTGCTTCAGCGTCGGAAGCTATACCGTCCTAATGTCACTGGAACCACAAAGCTTCCAGAATGCCAATCTCAACCAAAATTGCACTGATCAGACCCTCCCAAAATCCCCCTTGCCCCTCAGGCCAGCAAAGAGAGTACTTCTTTTGCCACTGTGATTAGGACTGCTGAGTTACTTGACCTCTACTTCCCCACTATGGAGGTAAAGATGAATGTTAACAGAGGTTCTGCAGCCTGGCCAGGCAGCAACCAAACCTCTTTTGCCCTTCAATGACGCCCTCACTAACACTGCTGTGGTTCCCCAGTCAACCTACAAGTCGCCCGTCACCATAGACCTGCTCAAGGTGACCTGGATTTCTTAACACCGCATCCAACCCCTGAAAGTCAAGTGGCACAGGCTTGCACCACTAGAGTGCCCCCGTATTGCCTTCCCTTCCATTGCCCCTGGCAGTGATCAAACCAGTTTGGATGCACTTGTTAAGTGCATGTTCTCCAAGCCAGTCTTGTCTTGAGGTTTGTTAATGCAAGCTGTCTGGTTGGTCGCTACACCCATGCACTCTGGGACATGGTGGCTGAGATCTTACCTGCAGTCTCAGATGACTTAAGGGGTTCCTTACCTACCTAATTCATTCAATATGATTGGGATGCATGCAAATGAGTCATCCTCTCAAGCCTGGACACTACTGGTTGATTGGGTAGGGTTGTGAGAACCTGTGGTGCTTGACCCCACACATGGATGAGGTCCACTGGCTTCCCCGAGGGATGTTCAGGCGTCCGTTGGCTCCTGCCTGTTTGGTGAAAAGGTGAACTCTGCCCCTGAGCATGTTAAGGAGAGACAGTCTATGGCATGAACATTGGGCCGTTCAGCTCCAGCCCAGCAATTTTGCCCTTTGTGGGACATGCCAGAGGCTTGTCGTATTAAGAGTTAGGCTTCACCGCCTACACAAGTCCTCCTAGCCCTTCCAGGGTTTGTGCCATGGACCCAACAGACAACTACCTACTCATCAGGGGCAGCATTCATCTCAGTCCTCCACCACCCTAGCCACAGCCTCAAAACCTATACATTTAGGAGAATCGGCCTCCTACCCCTAGAATCAGATCCAACAAGATAGGTCCTGTAGATTGTCCTGCCTTCCCTTTTCAACCAGCCACTCCTGACCCTACATCGGACCACTTCTTGGATGGCCATATGTGCATTTTATGGCATGAACTGCAGGATCTTTTGTCTAAAGGAGCCATTGAGAGGGTGCTGGCCTTGGAATAGGGACAGCCAGGACAAGTTCTCACAGCAACACCACCACCATCTGGTACTGCAACAAGAGAGGTGGTTCTCAATACTTTGCTAGGAGGCACTGCTCCTCTGGAGCTGGCTGAGTAGCCAGGGGATTTCCCTGCTGGTGTGCCAGTTGGCCGGTTATTTGAATGCCAAGGCGGACAAACTGAGCCAGCAGTGCTTAGCTGCTGGCATCTTCAGACAGTAGGGAGAACCCTACCTCTTAAGTATTCACCAATGTCGATAATGAGCAATGTCCTCACTTTGGCGCGCTGGGGTTCACAAGAAGGCTTTAACTTGGAGACTCATTTTGCCCAGAATGTAGCACAGGACTCCTGTATGCCTTCCTGATGGTACCTCTCCTGTTCAGATTTCTAAAGAAGAATATCTGGTCCAGGTTATCAAAGTGGCTCTGGATTGAGCCAGGAGATTGTGGTAATCAGAACTTCCTGGCTTCCTCCTATCAGGCTACCACTTCCTGAGAACCAACTGTCGCAGCAGCAGAGGATGGTCTTGTACCCAAGCATGCGCAACTTTCTCCTCCATTTGGAAATTAAGCAGCAAATGTTGACCCGAGCTTACCCCCTCCCCTTCGATTTTCCTCCTAAGGTTGAACATCTCATTTTGGCATCTAGACGCACTTCAGAAAAATGTGTGTGCAGGTCCCTGGGCGAGGTTGTGATTTATTGTAGTACCTGCTAGTTTGACCCGCTGCAGAAAAAACAGTTGGATATGTTGTTGTTTGCTTTGTGTTTGGCCAGCATGGTCTTGCTCTGGGCACAGTTATGGGTTAACTTGACAGCCCTTTTGGCCTTTTTACGTTTACCAGACCAATTGTCATTGTTCAAATCATCTGTTTTGATGAATTTCCTAAAAGGTTTAGAGCAGTGGTTCCCAAACTTTTCACTCCCGAGGACCCCATTGATTACTGGAATCCGGGGACCCCCAACCAATTTGTATGTTTTAAATCTCAAACAAAACTGTAATTCGAAGAAAGAAAAAAAAACACGTGTGCACATCAAACAAAGACTGACTTGAATTACTAAAGATTTTAGATTTTTATATTAAAAATATTTGCAAAAATTGAAAAATCCTAATGGTAAGGTTGGTCCTGTATCTTGTGACTAACTTTTCATTGTTTGGTTTTATTTCGCCGCCCAAGGCTCCTCCTACTGCCAAGGCTGGACTGGAAACCTAAAGCTGCTCTGGCAAATGTTGTCAGACCAGTTCCTGTACTGTGCATAAGTGCAGCGAGTGAGCCTGACCACTACAAAGGGGGCTTTGGGGAGCTCTCTCCCAAGAAAATTTGGAGGAAACTGGTGCATTTTACAACACATTTGTCATTATATATTAAATTGTATTAGCTTATAAAGTATAGTAAACAATGACCTTACTATGCACCAGGATACAACAATCTTTTGTCAATCTTCAATGATTTACAATCTTCAATGATTTTCCCACTACTACCCTCCAACAGTGCCTCTCATCTCTCCATAGCCCCACTGTCACATGTATTTATTTTATAGCACCTCTCGTACCACTGTAGGGTGTAATAGCACTTTATATCACACACAAAGAGAGACCCTGAATCATGTGTGTAAATCAGTGAATAGAAAATGTTACATAAGGCAAAGGAGACTACAAGGTGTACGATTCACATGTCATCCAAACTGGTAGTTTTTTTTTTTTAAAGAGTGCTTGGTCTTCAGAAGCAGAAACTCGGGATTCCGAATATAACACAGGGATTAGCATTGACTTTAATAATAAGGATTTATTTCTACCCAAACTAAGCTTTTTAGCAGCATCGCGATAATGAAAGACTGGGAAAAAGCATAACTTACTAACTTGAACTGTGGAGTTTACATGCAGCTCTTTGATGGCAGTTCATAGCTCACTGTGCTAGACTACGATTGGAACTTGTGAACTGCACAATGGCAAAAGCAGGAACCCACTGAGCTATGCACAAAACAAAATACTGTTTTAAAAAAAATGCATGGTAGACATTCTTTGTAGCAAGCATATTAACCACCAGCGCTTCCTAAGATGAGTCAAAGCTGCCACTGGACAAAACCCTACATCTCTCTACAGCAGGTACATTAATCACCAGAGTTATCTTGACACTTTTATTGCTACCCAAAAACTGCTGATTATTCAAGGAACTTTGCAGTGCTTTTAAAACTGCTGCCTGGGACCCCCTAGGAATGTGTCACGAACCCCTGGGGGTCCGCAGACCCCAGTTTGGGACCACTGGTTCAGAGCATGTGCTTGAGTCTAAGCCCTTTGCGTTGCAATAGTGGCACTTAAATCTGTTGTTCACTTTTTTAATGTGTACCCCTTTTAAGCCAATGCACAGTTGTCTTTTATGTCTACTCGCCTTAAAAACATTCTTCCTGGGTTGCAATAACATCTGCACACCGGGTGAGTGAACTTCAGGACTCTTTTAGTCCAGCCTCCCTATACCCCACCTTTTTCCCAGACAAACTGGTCTTAAGAACTCAAGCTGCATTTTTCCCAAACATGCTGATTCTTTTTCATGTTCCACAAGCCATTGCCCTTCTGACCTTTATTGCGCCAACTCATCCCTCTAAAAAGAAAGACTCAATCGTTTGGACGCCAGGAGGGCACTCGGTTTTTACATATATAGCACTAAAAACATTGGGTGGACAGTTTGTTGGTTGGGAAGCTCTTTGGGAATTAGACACAGCAGTGCAGAAATGGATCCTCCCTTCTTGAATAGCCCTCTAAATCTGCTACGCATTGGATAAGAAGCAGCCTCCGGAAAGGTCTAAGGGCTCACTTAATGAGAGTCAAGGTTTCTACCTCTGCCTTGGCACACAGAGTGCCTATTCTGTATATCTTTCAGGCAGCTATATGAGCAACAGTGCACACTTTCATAACACACTACTAATTCGACAGCCAGGCCCGTTGAGATGTGCATTTTGCCCACTCGGTCCAGTAGGGCTTTAATCTAAGCCATTTCACAGACCCCATCGCCTTGGGAGGTACTACTTGGGTATCAATTCAGGTGATTAATCGTCTGTTAGAAATCCACATCAGAAGAAAAAGTTAATTACCTTCAGTAACGCTATATTCAAGACATATGTTGTCTGCAGATGCATATGCTATGCATACTCGTGCCATCTAGTGTGGGCCCGGAGTCTGAAATTTTTCTTGAGGAACTCTTTTATGGTTGATGTTGTGCATGCTATCTCCTCCTTGAGGCAATGCGCATGTTCATTGGCTCCTTCGTTAGATTATTTTATTCCGACATCTGGCCTGGACTGACTATGTTGAACCTCTGTGAAGTTCTTGAAGGCCTACGGACGCCAGACTGCTACAACATATCACAAATCAACAACAGAAACATGCACATGGATCCTGCGATGACGTAACGGTGTAGGAGTCAATCGGAAGGACAGATTCGCCTTCCTGTTTTTGCTCTGGGTAATGGAGGCTAAAAAGGGCAGTCTTTTTAGAAAGTACTGCCGGTGCGGGATGCAACATGCTTATTTCGACACCCATGACGTGCAACCTGTGCCTGTCGCTGGAGCACAAAGAACAGGACTGCGCTGAATGCAACTTATTCAAAAACAAAAAGATACTGAGAAGCAGCCTGGATCGTAGACTGGCTCATAACATGCAGATGGCAATAGAAGCTATGTTCTCCCCAGAAGAGGTCCACCAATGAGGGTGATGTGGACAACTGTTGCAGCTGGATGGGGATATTTCTTCGCCAGCCCTCACTTAATCACCTCCGATGAGTACAGTGGGGTAGAGGAGTCGGGTGTGCAGGACCAAGATACTACGCACCTGGCTCCGCTGACAGGATCAGGGCCCAGGATGAAGACTATACCATAAACCTCCCCCTCAATGCCAATGTGCACCACATCCTTTGGACTCTGGTCAACACCAAGCGTGAGCCTCTGAGCCGAGGCAGGACGAGAATGTTCTCGATCGGACGAGGCCTAAGGAGAGGCATGGAGTTGACACCAGGCCTACATCGATGCTGTCACACCCATCAACCTCGGCTCCAACAAAACACCTGCATCATGCTTCTGCGCTGGAGAAGCAGTTGGAGCCAAATAAGTGATCGCTGTCGACCCAATGGTCACTCTAAGATGTCGAAGAAAATCTTGGCTCCTACAACGCCAACGTTTAAGACGCCTTCCTCAGCAAGGACAACAGTGCCAGAGAAACAGGCAAAGACACCACAAAAAACTATAATGTAAGAGGAAGAAGGCAATGTTTTTAAAGTCCTTCATGAATTTCATACAGAAACAGTCAAACAGTCAGCGCCTTGAGACCCTACGGGTATGTAGTGCGCTTTAGAAATGTCTTTGATTGATTGATTGAAAAGGAAACTTCCAAGCAACATAGTCCAGACTTGGATGTTCCACAGCCGCTACCATAAAGAGTGGCAACAGACAGAGGCACAAGCCCCGTGCCACTGTCACCCAATATCACCACACACAAGGTCACCTTCACCCACTCAAGATGCGAAGGGAGGAGAGAGCCCGGAGCTTAAGGCTTATTACTCGCAGGGAGGCACACAACAAAGGCCAGACCCATGGGACGACTACGATGTGGTTCTTCCAGATATGGCTACAGAATCACCTATCCCCGCCAAAGTATCTCCACCATATGATACCTCTTCTTATCATGCGATACGGGCAGCAGAATATCATGTATTGAAAATGCAAAGTTTGGTGGAGTAGAACACACAGTCTAAAGTATCTAAATAAATATTTAAAGACCTGTAAAGAAAAAATACAGGCCTTCATACCCTCTCTAAATCAGAGGTCACTACTGCAGACTCCTTAGTCATGACTAGAGCGCATAACAGAGCATTGGGGATTCTCCACCTCCTGACAAGGAAAGTAAGCCCATGACACTGCAGGAAAAAGGGTTGCAACAGGACGTGCCAATCCTTGGCCAATTGCAAATTCAATTGATCTCCTATTGCACTACAATAGAGCTAAATGAGATGAGATGGAAGAACTATTACAGCATCTCCCTGAGCAATACAAAAATAAAGTGGAAGTTTTGGTTGCTGAGGGTAGATAAATGTCTAATGCAGGCTCCTCCAGCCAGTAGCGCGTAAGCTACTGGTTGATCTCTCGCTCGCTCAATATATCTCAAAAAACAAGTGTGTTTTTAAGAGGAAAATGTGCATTTTAAGAACTCATAATTTCCAAAATATATTTAAATCTAATATTTGACTGTTCATACACCATTAGAGATTAATTATTATTAGCTTGGTGCCAGTGGCATTGCCGGAATGGCTGTTATTCATTACCCACGTATAGGCACTTCTGATTGACAGCCTTTTTTACATTACTGCTGGCAACCCTGCACTGAGGTAATACTGCTGCTATTCTTGCATATGTTCAACGGCCACAAAGAGCCTTGACCTCAAAACAGTGACTTGCCAACCATTCCCACCAAACGCACATCACCTAGGCTACAACAATTCTATCAGTGTTTGCCAACAGTAACATCAGACCAGTGGCGGTTATATATCAGTCGGGAGGAGAGATGACAACTCAGCCACCAAATATCCCACCAAGAAGAAACACCCTTAATCCTCATAATCTACATCTGCTAAAGGAAGAGGTAAAAGTGTTACTACAAAAAGGGGTCATAGAAGCTGTCCCATTCAAATGTCAGGGAAAGGGCGTATATTCCCTATCCTTCCTAATAACCAAAAAAGATGGAACGCTCCGTCCCATATTGGACTCACGCCCAGTCAGTCAACACATCCTGCCCAAACTACAGGATGTGATACCACTACTTCAGGAAGTCGACTTCTGGACAGCATTAGATCTAAAGGATGCATACTTTCATATACCAGGCCATCCGGCACATCGCAGGTACCTCCAGTTTGTGGTGAGTGGACATCCTTTCAGTATAAAGTACTACCATTATATACTACCATTCGGTGTAACAGCCCCACTTGTGTTCACTAAATGTCTAGCTGTAGTAGGAGCTAGTCTGAGAACGGAAAGCATCCATGTCTTCCCTTTCCTGGACAATTGGCTGATCAAGAGTTGCAGCAAACAGAAATGTCTACTAGACACCCAAACTACTATCAACCTCTTACACAAATTTTGTTTCACAATAAATGCAACAAAATCACATTTACTCCCACTGCAAATGCAGCCTTATCTTGGAGCTATACTCAATGCGGTCACAGCGAAAGCTTGCACCTCTACACAGAGAGTTCTTAATCTCCAGAACCAACTGACTCTTATTTTAGCTTCCCAACGTTAGATCTTCTCACTCACAGCAAGGGCAGAATCAGGCACTCAAGCAGACCACAAATTAACTTTGCTATCTGGCTCCTGAGGTCGTAGAATTCGAGTACTTTCAATTGCCCTCAGAATGTATGGAGTTGCTCAAGGATGCCAGAAGACCAACCACAAGGACGTGATATGCAGCAAAATAGAAGCTTTGTCCATTATTGTGCTGCACACAATATAAATGCTTGCACTCCGTCTGAACAACAACTGGTATGTTTTGCAGCATGAATCCTTTTCTGGATTCACATGCTGTGCATTATTCTGCCATCTAGTAGTTGGGTACGCAATTGTCTTTTTTTCTGTGTTTTTTTTGGTCGCTGTCGACCACCATTTGGTGCCATTTGCGTCCCCTGTGTGATGTCAGACGGTAGCCTGGAGGTCGGCGTACGTGGTAGCCATCTTCAGATTCTTTTTTCCGCCATTGGGTCTGGAAGCAAGACAGGAAGCACTGCAGAAATGTTCGAATTTTCCCCAAAAATGCAAAAAAGATTGCTGAGAAATATCCGCGATCATAGACATCATAACTGGATACAAGGACAGAGCTTCGGTGTTAACACCACAGAGGACCACTTCGGTCCACAAATGGCGAGGTAGGGGTCATGGAGAATACCCCCTTCAAGTGCCACCACAAAAACGCTCAACACGACCCACACGACGTCTGCAACCTCTGCCTGCCCGAAGACCATCAGGACAAGGACTGTGAGGCCTGCACGGCGTTCCTGTCGAAGACACTGAACACGCCGAAAGCAAAGAGAGGCCCACTATGCCACAATGTCGCAGACAAAAAAAACTTCTCTCAAAGACCTGGGTTTCTCTAGCGACGAGGAAGAACGTGGAGCACCAGCGGAGTCGACCCACGAGGCATCGGACGTCGAGATCCTAGAAAGGGACTCCTAAAAAATCCACGCTGAGAAATAGGCGAGTGATCCAAAAAAGAAGACGGAGAAAGTAAGGCACCATAAAGATCTGTCGGAACCGAGGGCCACGAACATAAGGCGACCAAGGCAGCCCCGACACCGAGCAAAAAGGCGATCATGAGTCAGCCGCGATTAAAATAAACCCACAGAACACAGCCATAGGTTACCGAGGACTGATAATTGCCGAAAACAAGAGTCGAGCACGAACCTGCAAAAAACTGTCTTGCTTCGCCTTTCAGATAATACAGAATCTCCCACACGGTGGCTCAAACCCGTCGAAGCAAAACTTAAAACACTACACCACCTTTAGCAAATGGTTTCATTTTACAAGATGCAAGACTCTTTTCTTAGAATAAGGCTTGGGGTTTTTATTTATGTAATGCTCTCTAACAGGCTTTCCCAGATGCCAAATGCACAACATTCAAATACATACATATATATATATATATATATATATATATATATATATATATATATATATATATATATATATATATATATATATATATATATATATATATATACACACTCACACACACATGCAATAATAACACACTTGGTAAATGCAACAGTTAAATGCATGTATAATACTAATGAATAAACCAGCAGCAAATATGAGAAAATACTCAAGGAAATATAATGGACGTCCTGAAAGAGATCAGAAAGATCTACACAGAATCACAAAGAAAGCACCTCAAATGAGGGAGACGGTGCCATCCAAGTTAACATATTTTAAACCCCTTTCTAAAGATGATGTAATCAACTTTTTCAAGTCTATCAAATCTGGGTCACCCAATGACCCCTGCACCCCTGCCATTATGCACCTGGCCGCTGAGAGGAATAGAGAAACTCTTACTTCTCTGATCAATCAAGTTCTAGCATCAGGGATTTACCCTGCGGCCTGGAAGACTGCGTGTATTAGGCCAATTATGAAGAAAACTTCGCTAGAGCCTACCGAATTTAAAAACTATCGACCGATTTCGGGTTTGCCATTTGTAGCGAAGGTCCTCGAAAAATCTGTCAATAAGACATTGACAGAATATTTAGAGAGCAATAGGCTATTGGACCCCACCCAGCATGGCTTTCGGCCAAGACACTCCATGGAATCCACCCTGATTGCAGCCTCAGAGGGGATTCGGAGAGCAGTGGATGGCGGAGGTAGAGCAATCCTTGTTCTCCTCGATTTGTCGGTTGCATTTGACACCGTGAGTCACACGGTGTTGGTTCGGCGACTGCGGGAGGTAGGAATCGCTGACTCTGCTCTGGCTCTCCTCGCCTCTGTTTTTAGAGAACAGGAAACAGTTTGAGCTGGGATGGCTTACAGTCGGAGAGTTTCAACCTGCCCTGTGGTGTTCCTCAAGGATCAGCTCTGTCCCCGACGTTGTTTAACGTCTATGTAAAGCCACTGGCAATACTTGTCAAACATGGCTTCACATTTGTGTCGTATGCTGACGATTCACAACTGGTGATATCCCTGTCGGACAGGCCTGAGTTAACAGCTGCCAGCTTTCACTCCTGTCTAAAGGACATTATGAATTGGATGAGTCTAAGTTCTCTGAAGATTAATACAGAAAAGACAGAACTGATTGAGTTTGGCAATGGAATACCACTATGGAACAATTCTTGGTGGCTGTCGGAGGCTGGGGAATGTCCTCAACCTGTTAGAAGGTGAGGAAATCTTGGGGTCATTTTTGACGATAAACTTAATATGTCGGCACAGATCAACAGTTTAACGTCTGCCAGTTTTTTTCTGCTAAAGACCCTTCGTAAAATGTTCCCTTTTATTCCCCTCATATTACAGAAGGTAATGGTTGCACTTTTTCTGTCCAAATTGGATTATTGTAATGCGATGTTTCTGGGCATTGATAACATCAGAGCAGCAAACTTCAATCATTGCAGAATGTTGTGGTACGACTAATCCTAAAGCTCCCGAAGGGTCATCCTACGTCACAGAGAAGAAGGGCATTACACTGGCTCCCCGTCCAGCAGAGAATTGCATATAAGGGGCTCTGCCTGGTGCACAAGGCACGATACGGTGGGGGCTCAGATGACTGTCATGAAATGTTCAGGCTCTATACCCCCTCACAAAACTTACGGTCGGCCAGTCTTGGCCTGATCTGTACCCCAAAGTTTCGACGGGCCAGATGGGGTGGCAGGTCTTTGTCTAGCTGTGCAGCACAGCTGTGGAATAAACTGCCAGTGGCACTGAGACTGCAGCCTAACCTTCTATCCTTCAGGAAAGCCTTGAAATCCTGGTTGTTTACTCCCGAGTAGATCTAGCTCATTCCCTGCCCTGTGTCAACACACCAGTGCCAAGACGCCTTGGCATTTGAGCGCTTAATAAGCTTTATATCATCATCCTCCTCATATGATCAAAGCCTCTAGCCACACATCTCCATGGCAATAGTCAAAACTCAACACTTCAGCTGGTGCAAACACTACATCTTAGCCCACTCCTGACCGGGGTATTGTACATCAGTGGATAAGAGCCTCGGCAACTAGGGTTCCACTGTAGTGAAGTAGATGCGTCCGTCCCCAATCGGATTCCAAAATCCCAGTTTCGAAGTCAACAACACTCCGCTTTATAATCTCAAAACAAACACTAGAAGATTCGAGAGTCTTCCTCCCCGCGCCAAAGGAATCTTACTGAAACTGGCCAGCTTCCAAGCAAGCATTCCATGGCCAGAAGGAGTTCCCACGTTCCCTCTACATTCTCGCATGTTCCAGCTTTTATCTTAACGAAGCTCACGAAAGCCTTCCAGGGTACATCAAACAATCTCTCACAAAACAATCCTTGAATGTGATTAACCCAAACAACTTGCAAGCGTGGCTATCCATGAAGATAAAGCTTAAGCCAGGCAGAGTCAGAATTCAGGATGACATGAGGCCATGTCAAAGGCAATAGTAAGAACTTAATAATACTACCAGTGTACAACACAGTGCACATTTGTGCACCACTGCTCATAACACCGCACTTCTTTGAAACCAAAAAGTACATTTCTCTCTCTCTCTCTCTCTCTCTCTCTCTCTCTCTCTCTCTCTCTCTCTCTCTCTCTCTCTCTCTCTCTCTCTCTCTCTCTCTCTCTCTCTCTCTCTCTCTCTCTCACTCTCTCACTCTCTCACTCTCTCACTCTCTCACTCTCTCACTCTCTCACTCTCTCACTCTCTCACTCTCTCTCTCTCTCTCTCTCTCTCTCTCTCTCTCACTCTCTCACTCTCTCACTCTCTCACTCTCTCACTCTCTCACTCTCTCACTCTCTCACTCTCACACTCTCACACTCTCACACTCTCACACTCTCTCTCACACTCTCTCTCTCTCACACTCTCTCACACTCTCTCTCTCTCACACTCTCTCTCTCTCTCTCTCTCTCTCTCACACTCTCTCTCTCACACTCTCTCACACTCTCTCTCTCTCTCTCTCACACTCTCTCTCTCACACTCTCTCACACTCTCTCTCTCTCACACTCTCTCTCTCTCACACTCTCTCTCTCTCTCTCTCTCTCTCACACTCTCTCTCTCACACTCTCTCACACTCTCTCTCTCTCTCTCTCTCACACTCTCTCTCTCTCTCACACTCTCTCTCTCTCTCTCACACTCTCTCTCTCTCTCTCACACTCTCTCTCTCTCTCTCACACTCTCTCTCTCTCTCTCACACTCTCTCTCTCTCTCTCACACTCTCTCTCTCTCTCTCACACTCTCTCTCTCTCTCTCACACTCTCTCTCTCTCACACTCTCTCACAAGAAACCTTTAAGAGAAACAAGGCACATGCAGGACGTCGTACATTCAAGCTAGGATAAAGCACCAAAGTCAATTAAAATAATGGTAGTCAAAGGTCATCACAGGGTGTCAGACCACGAGTGCCTCTAGCACTACAACAACACCGCCGAAGACTAACGTCGACGCCGGTAAAAAGAGAAAAACTCTGGTCTCCGATGCCGAGAGGGCCCTCGAAGTCAAAAGGAAAAGACTCAAGGACGAAATGGCGACGCTCCTACAGAAGAAAAAGGAGTTAGACGCCTCGCTCAAAGATTTTCGCATCCCAAAGGCAACAGTTGCCGAACAGGAGAACGTCCACGCCGAAGAGGCAGAAGACGCTGAGGGAGACTAAGGTATCTTGGACTCCCCTCTAACCCCTAAACCTCGAAGCAAAGTACCCATTGACTCTATTTGTACAGCTGCAACATGGGCATCACCACACACATTTACCAAGCATTTCTGTGTGGACATTCAGATGAGTAAGGAAGCTCAAATTGGACAAAGGGTGCTTCAACACCTGTTTCAAAGTCTTTCTTTCACCACAGCCTCCCAAACACAAGAGAAACCACTACATAATCTAATACACATCATGTGAATCCAGAAAAGAATTCACGCTGCAAAGCTAAATGGTTACTTACCATTAGGAGTAGTTTTGCAGCTTGAAAACATTTGTGGACTCACATGCGACCCTCTTGGCCTCCCCTACAAGGAAAACTACCACGTGGGGAAGCAAATTATTAAAGCAGTTATTTAACAACCATTTCAAGGACTACAAAAGACTGATAAAAACAGAAAAAAGAATCCGAAGATGGCTACCACACACGTTGACCTCCAGGATACCGTCTGACGTACACAGGGGACGTACCTGGCACCAAATGGTGGTCGACAGCGACCCAAAAAAAGAAAAAAAGACCATTCCTGACCCAACCACTAGATGGCGGAATTATGCACAGCATATGAATCCAGAAAATTCTTCAATCTGCAAAACTACTTCCTACTGGAAAGTGACCATTTAGTTACTTGTTAGATCTTCAAAAATCACATCTAGACTATACTTCCATTAGACTGCATTTAGCAGCAATTGCTACATATTTGCAAAGCAGAAGACATCAATCTTTTTTTCGCATGCCAGAAATAATAACATTCATGGAGGGCTCAAGTAATTTCACCACGTACACCTCCTGTACCATCATTGAACTAAACAGTGTTAAGAGTAATGTCCACACCATTTGAACCTATGCACAAATGCAATTTGCAGTTTCTAACATGGAAAGTGGCTTTTATCGTTGTAATTACATCAAACGAAATACATGCACTATCTGTTGAGGAACCTTATTTTAAGTTTTCCAAGACAAAGTTTGACTACGCACAAATCCAAAGTTTCTGCCAAAAGTTTTATCACCTTTCCACTTAAATCCAACTCTAGATTTACTGTTTCCCCCCCCCCCCCCTCCCCCCCAAAACCATAGACAATCGCACTACATACATTGAATTTTAAAAGAGCTGTTATGTACTATATGGAAAAATCCAAAACATTTCGAAAAACAACTATTTGTAGCTTTTTCAAACCCAATGAAGTGTAATGCCGTCTCAAAGGCAGGACTATAGATAGGTTGTTAAATGCATACTAATTTGCTATATCAAATTACAACTAATACTACCCACAACGCTAAGGGCTCACTCCATAAGAAAAAAGGGAGCATCAATGTCCTTCTTAGGAAATATCTCTCTAACAGACATTTGTAAAGCAGCTACATGGACAAACCCTCTCACTTTTACAAAACATTATTGTATGGCTAAACAAACCAGATAACAAGCTCTAGTGGGACATCCAATTATACGCGCATTATTTCAGGCAAATATACCATCTAATGCCTAGAGCCACTGCGAGATGCGTACTACTTTAGTCTATGTATAGTATCTGTGTCTGCAGCCAACACAAGCTACGAATGGAGTATGTTTACTACCCTGTAAGCATCTCCTTCCGTGTAGTGCTGCAGATTAACATGCATCCACCCACCCACCTACCCAGCAGGTATTATATGATGTATAATACACACAAATATTTAATCATGTTCAAACGCTAACCTAGCAGACTATATTCTCCCATCCCTCATGGCAGGGAAAAAACATTACAGTCTAACAAAGGAGCCATTGAACGTGCGCATTGGCTCGAGGAGGACGAGCACCATGAAAGACTTCCTCGTGAAAAACAAATTGCAGAGTATGGACCCAACACTAGATGACAGAGTGTGCATAGCTGGTGAATCTGCAGCACTACACGCTACAAATAGATGCTTACAGGGGAAGTAACTTGTGGATACTCTAATTTATTGTCATATCACCATTCTGTGATATGGTCTCTTTCTAAAATGATCCCAATCGATGAATCTGCTCACTGGTTCGTTAAAATTGCCGTTTGACTTGATGGCTGAGGGCATAGATGAGTTAATGAAAGAAAGTGACTAGTATGCACAAGCGCTGCTTTTTAGTTTTCCAGATCCGTTCTGATGCCTGGGGAAAATCACCAGGTGAGGAATCTGCAGTTTGATAAAGTATCCACTAGAAGGAACATTACTGAAGATAAGTAACTTGTCAAAGTTCAGGAGATTAGTCTGAGAGTGCGACCCGTCAAAAGAACTGGTGTTCTTGAGCAGCTTGCCACATCAAGGCATGATGCTGCATTGTCAAAGGAACTTCCTCCTTTTTCTCTTTAATCTGCAAGACTGCTTCCTATTTGATTCCCTTAATTTCTGATCAGATTGTCAGTCCTTGAGTGGCAGCCGAAAGAGCTTATGCTGCCGTAAGGTTTACAGTTTATTTCATGTCACCAGTTATCTCAACAGGTTTTAGCTCCTTTTCAGATCCATTTAAATACACTGGGCGGGAAAAATTTACAATTTTGTAAATTGCCCAGGTGATTGGCCACAGCTTTCTATGTTACTGGCAGGACTATGCATGCTTTCAGATTGACCATTCATTTTTTGTATCTAATTGATCCACGTAAATTCATTTCTGCAACAAAGATGGCTATGAGCCAGAACCCGGCATGCAATTGAATAGCATTTCTTTACATGAGAAAAGAAAATGTGAGGGGGAGAGGAAAATGGAATGCAAGAGCAACAACATTGTTATTGTGACTGAGTGGACTATGAGCATTGCAGTAGAAAATAAAAAAGGGAACATTTACCAATTGGCAAATGATGGGGGATAGTAATAAAAAAATATATAAGAATTAAACTGATTAAGAAATTTTAGGAAGAAAAGGATGAAATAAGCTGAGAAAATTCAATGTTACATAAAACGTAGATTGAGATGCTGATGATTCATTGAATGATATGAGAAAATATTGAGAAAGCAAGAGTAACCAGGACGACAGCCAAAAAGGACTAGTTAGACTGAAGAAACTAAAGAAAATAATAAGATACACCGAAAAATAGCATATAAAGCTGCAGTGACTGAAAAATCCAATAAAGAACTGACATAGGAGAAAAGTGACCGTATGAAAAGGATGCGCATCTCAGAATAGACAACAAGATGTCTGAAGATGTGGAAGGGCAAGATAATCGTTAAATATCTAGAAAATTAAAGCAAATATTTACATTCTCCTTCCAGGTATCTCCATTGATATTCATAGAATTATTCCACCCAAGCGTGGGATCCAGGAAGATTAGGAAAGCCAATTTCTTCATTTAAAAGTTAAACCAAATTTGACAACCTATTGAAGGCTAGTGTGCATTTTTTTGAGAAAATCAGACAACTTAAATTTAAAATGGCACTAAAGAATAGCAACAGAGAAACATATTGTCACAAACCTTCTAAAGAAAAATACAAGGAGAGGGCAGCGTGGGTAGAAAGGCACGATGGAGCTAGAAAAATATCACATTTGATAGACTTTTAACCACAGATTCTTTACCTTTGATTTATCCCCAGGCACCTGACTGTTCTTGAAAATGTTCTACAGCAGTACCCCTGCGCGTTGGTAGAGGACGTCTAGTGACCCCTTAACATCGTCCACCAGATGTAACGGAGACCGAGACCACATAAACTCCCCGCTGGTGCCAGTTTCCTCGCAGATCCAGAGAGTGGTTCCTCTGGCCATTTTTGGCACCTCTCGACATTTTGTGGACGTCACAATGTGCTTTTCTCTGGTGGCCTCAGGGTCCTGTGGATGACAAATGTCAGCCGCTCCAGGTATTTGCATGTTGTGTGTGGGTTTTCACCATGACTCCAAAGAGTGTGACTCCTGTCTTAAGCTTCAGCCTTCAGTGCTGCAGGAGCACCTCATGACTCTTCTAGCAATGCGGTGGTCGCAGGTCCCACATCAGTTGTTGTCTTGTTCCAAGGACCGCTCGAGGCCCTGCTCCAGGAATCTTTCCTGCGAGCATCCTTCGTCCTCTGTCGACTGGTACATCATGCCGTAAGCGGTCAAACTCGTGGCCTTTCACACTTTCGCAGCATCTGCACGGCGTCTGACGCCTCTGCATGTATTGGGTTGAGGAGTCCAACCAAGAGTCCACCCCGCGCCTTCCGGTATTCCTCGGTGCTGGGGCACCTCTTGATCAGTTGAGAGAATATTATCTCTCCCTTCATGCTATATTTGGTTCTCTGCCTCCCTCTGGTGCGCATCTCTGCCCCAAGGAGACCAGAGGAGCCTTGACTGAATTCATGCCAGCGGGGTCTCCCCCGGCATTAGTGAGGCCCTCTGGATCTGTGGTTGGATCAGTCTTTGCTTCGTTGCACAGCCCCCTGGGGTTCCGACCTGCAACACTAGTGTTGGTTCAGCCGGCTCCAAAGTCAACATTGCTGATAGCCGCTACTGTATCTCTCACCTCCGGCGTCGAGGTGTTGCCATCTCCACGCCAGGTGTGGCGTCGGCAGAGTGGGTCACCCTGGGCTACCTTCCTCCTCCTTAGGAGCCCTCAGCTGTTTTCACTTCGGGAGACAGGTGTTTTGGTGGCGTCAGTGATAACCTAAGCGACGCTGCTCAGCTTCCTCAGGAGTTTCAGTTGGTGTCTGAACTTGGTGAGGCAAGTGTCCTTGAGTCTTCGCCCCGCCTAGAGCTTGTTTTCTCCTCCTACCCTAGCTACTGAGACTAGATCGGCTTTTGCTGAGCTTCTCAGGAGGGTTGCAGTGGTTCTGGAGCTGCAGCTCCCTTCTTTGGAGCTGACCATTGATCCCTTAATTGGAGTGCTTCAACACGGCCAGATGGGGGCCCGAGTCAGTGAGGCCCTATTTGATATTTTCTTGGGCTAAGTCAGTTTCAAGGGCCCCGTTGGACTGGTCTATAGTTCATAGGCACTGTCCAGCCCCTGGAGTCCAGGTCTGCCGCCTTCAGAAGCTTACTCCACACAGTTTTGTGGCTCAGGCTGCTACAGCCTCCCCTGACTAGGACGTCCTTCCGGACGTTTCTCCAGACGGGGAGTCACGGTGTCTCGATACTGTTGGTCGGCATATCTTTTCTGCCACCAGTTCCACTTTGCACACACTTAATACTGCTTGTGTTCTGGGACATTTTTCTCATGGGTTGTGGGATTCGGTCTCTTGCCACCTCCCCTCGCTCCCGGACAAGGCCCGGGATGCATTTACCCAGTTACTCCAGGATGGCCAACAGGCAGCTAAATTGCTGATTCAATGTGGTATGGATACCAAGGATTCTGTCGGGCGGGCCATGGCTCTGTCTGTAGCACTGCGCCGAAGGGCCAGGCTATGCACCCCTGGTTTTTCGAAAGCTGTTCAATCCACCTTGGTAGACATGCCTTTCGCTGGTCACCATCTGTTTGGTGCTCCTGCTGATTCCACTTTGCACCATTTTTGGGACAGTCTGGCTTGAGCGGTATCTCAAGTCCTGTTGGCTATACCGCACTCAGTCAGTCCAGGGATGGTCTCCTTGATTTCTTTTTCGTGTGCGCCGTTCTAGGGCGATGCCAGTTAGCTGCTTCTTTTCCCTTGTCCCCTCAGAGTGACATCTGGTGTGGTGCTTCTGCCCCGGCAGGTATTTTCTTTTCTTGCATTCTTACCCTGTGGATGACAGGTTGTGGACCCTGGTTGGTTTTGGGAAACATCTTATTTTTTGGCCCTATTTAGGTTCTGTGCTGGTGGCGGCAGTGTGTTCTTTTGTTTTCTCCCCAAGTTCTGATTGGGCTATTTTAATGGTATTCTGTGGATGCACTGTTACCTTCTTCCCTGTCTTACAGGGTACTTCGTCTGTATGGCTTAGTCTTCCTTCATATGTTTCGGACTCAATAGTACGTAGAAGTCAGAAGATGGTGCATGGGATTTCTTCTTGCTCCTGCCCCTCCTTTGTTATTGAGTGTTTCTCCACACTAGCCAGGGAATGCTCTCCTTCCACTCTTATCTGGTGCCCTTCTTTCCTAGCAAATTCAAGGGAAGGGACATGGTTCTTGGCCTAACCTGGTCCTAACCTAGATGGTGGTCTCTTCAGGCGTTAGCCCTTCTTGTGCTAGTTCTCGCTATAATTGGGCAAGACGGGCTCCTGCCATTTCTCTTTAGGTTCCTTGAAGATGTACCCGTTCTGTTTCTTGGCTTTGTATGGCCTGTTTTAATCTACTTCTGCCCTGCCTGAAGCTGTTCAACCCCTTTGGTGACATCCATTTTCTCACTCATGATGTTACATATCTTGTTGTCTAGGCAGATGTTGTCCTGTGCAAACATGAACTTTCTTTTTGATTCTGGCCTCCACGCTTGTCAGAAAGTAGGCACTGCCTTTGCATCTGTTACTTAAGTTCTTTAAACTGGTTCTTTGGTTTGGACCTTCACTTTTAGCATTGGTCTTTACTTGCTATTCCTCTATCTTGTCCGCTGCAGGTCCCTTCTCCATATGTTATTCTTTCTTTTGGGATTGGGACTAGTTATCTGAATAGGCCTGTCCTGTGTTGGACTTGTTCAACTCAACCTTTTTTACAGTCCTCCATAGAAGTCTTTATTTCTCTATTTTATCAGGGTTGTTTCTCCCCTGCTGCTTTTTTTCCTACTGTCTCTCAGCCACCTGATCTCTCCACAGTTCTCTGCCACTTCCCTTCTCCTTGGGAACAAACGGAAGCAAACCCAATTCTTGTGCATAAATTCTATTTAGTTTATTTGCTCAGTCACCACGATCACCATGACGCGCTTCAGCCTGACACGGCCTTGATCACAAGACACGCTCTAGGAGTTACGCAACTTCTTTTAAAGTGCAAGGTGCAATACACGTGCTCAGTTGAAAAATAGATATAGAAGAAATATTGCATGTCATTACATTTGTCTTTGAATAAGACTGTGCAAACTCAGCAATAATGTTAAGAGGGATTAAAAACTTTATGGTAGATTAATGGCAACATATAAATACATAAACAAGATTTCATGTAAAATACATAAATTGTTTAAAAGGTATTTAAAAAGAGACGTATTAAAACATAATGTTCTGAGTCAATTAGTTAATATAATAAAAACCTGTGACAAAATCTGTAAAATGCAAGAATCATTATCAAGAAATACCCGCATTGTTAAGACATAACCCAATGCTGATCAGATAGTTATCGTGACACAATTAATAAACATTATAGCCAAACTATCTCTTTTGTAAATATTACCTACTATATTGTCTAAAGAGCTCAGTGCCTTTGAAAGCAAACGTGTGTTGCCCTGGAACAACCCCTGTTCCCAGGGCCATTACCTATTAAATTAAAATACTGTATTGATTTAAAAACAATTACTAATTTCTTTAGAGCATGAATGCTGTTTCACTGCCTGCTGAATAGATGAAAATACAACCAGGGTAGTCATGGTGACATGTATGTGTATAGAAATTATACTGTCACTGAGTGAGGCAAGAGCAGTTATTCAATATGCTCATTATAACCAAGTGTAAAAATCCTCACTGGAATTGTGCCCATTGGGGGTCTTGGTGTCCAGTTCTATAATGTATTGAGTTTCCAGACGTCTCCGGTTGGCCTATTTCCCCCTCTTCGGGACATTGGAATGGAGTTAATCAAAAAGTAAGAAAAATGGTTTAAGTTACTGGCATGTTTTTCCTTAAAATGGCCTGCAATGGGATATGTTTGGTGATTTGTTAGTGATTACTCTCATGTGTTGCAGTATATACTTGGGGGACTGTAACTTGGTACTGCCCACATACTGCAACCCACAAGAGCAACTCCACACATAAACCACATTTTCTGTGCGGCATGTAAGGAATTTCGTAATTTTCATTGGAACATCAGAAAACGGGGTCTTATACGTTATTCTATTTGTCCCGTATTTACATGCCCTACAAGTGTTGTATTTCACAAATCCCTTGCGAGCACTGAGCCAGTTGGTTGATTTTGTTGTTTCTGGGCTGCAGCTGACCTATGAGTCCTCCATAGATTTGGACTTACCAAAAGTTTTTGGGCAACAGTTTTCCAATTATGGGATCACCTTTAACCCCTTGTGTGCTTATGACGAGCCCAGCTCGTCATGAGGTACAGTGGAGCTGTGCTCATGACGAGCTGGGCTCGTCATAACGGTTGCGCTCCGCCCACGCGGGATTGATTCCCCGCCTGTGCGGGAGAATCAATTAGTGGGCGGAGTCGTGACGAGCTCAGCTCGTCATAAGCACAGCTCCACTGTGCCTCATGACGAGCACAGTGCTGCCGCCGCCGCCCAACCCCCCCCCCCTCCCCACCCCCTGCGCCGTGGGGGAATTACCCCTGTGGCGAAGGGGTTAACGACTGGCCAGTTTTTGTTGATTATTCTACGCAAAGTATTTTGTTGTTTACTGTATGTCAAAATGAGGTTTCTGTGTCAGTCACCGAGGTAAGGCTGGACTTTTTAGGGATCTTTTTAGCTAGTAGTTCATTTCTATCAATTTTGTTGGCGTTGGCAATAGCTGTGTTCGAGGTTTTATCATCATAGCCTCCCTCCAAGAATCTTATTTTGCTTTATTGTTGAGCCTCTGTGAGATCCTAAACCATACTGCATGTTCGGCGTATCCTCAACATCTCACCATATGATATGCTGTGGATGAGATGTCGTGGATGGTGGCTAGACGCATGCAATATACTGTTTCCCGTAGTTGATTTGCGGTGAAGTTTAGTCTCAATTTTTTGATTCTTGATGTATACTTCCACATCAAGGAAACCTACACTAGTGCTACTGATCTTAGCAGTAAAATGAAGACTGACACTATTTTGATTGATGCTATTTACAAAATGCTGTGCCGATTCTTCTGTGCCTTGCCATGTTACAACTAAGTTGTCGATGTAACGTAACCAAACCGTTACATGATTGTCTATAGTTGCCTTGTGTTGCCTGTTTAACACCATCTCCTCCCACCAGCCCATGTGGAGGCAGGAGTATCTAGGGGAAAAACAAGCTCCCATAGCTGCTACTCTTATCTGTTGAAAAATTTGGTTTGAAAATAGAAAGTAGTTATTATTTAGACAATATAGAATCATAGCAGTTAGCATTTTGTTATGGTGGGTCAAATTAAGTGGTCTTGATTTCAAGTAGTTTTCTACTGCCCTAATTCCTTCCTTATGATGGCTGCTGGTGTAGAGGGACGTTACATCTAGACACATGAGTAAATAGCTTGAGTTCCATTTGCAAGCATTTACCAGTCTCAAAAAAATCGCTTGAATCCTGTACAAAGGAAGGTACGTTTTTTACATAGTCTTGAAGAAAATGTTCTCCAACAGTCCTCCTTTTGCTGAGATTATTGGTCTGCCTGGTGGGGTTGTCACGTTCTTATGCAACTTCGGAATACAGTAGATGACCGGCATCACCGGATGTTCGTTTTTTAAGAATTTCAATTCATCCATACTCCGCAATCCTGCACTCCGCCACGCATTAAGTGTGGAATAATATTCGTTCCATGACGAACATACAATTTGCATGTTGCATCTCTTGTGGCAGTTTGTATCTTCCAATTTTTGAAGTGCCTCCTTCATGTATTCGTTGCTAGGCCAGATGACAATATTTCCTCCTTTGTCTGAGTTTCTCACGATGACTTGATTGTTATTTTGCAATTTTTTAATCAGTCTGTTATAGGCATTTTGTAGGTATTTATTTATATATAATATGTGTGTGTGTGTATGTATGTATATGTATGTATATGTATATATTGGTATATTTTATACCTCCTTTTATTAGGTATCTCTATAGTAAGTCATGTTCTCCGGCCTCTCTTAGGAAGGAGTGTGTTTTTGCTTGCTTTGTGCTTTTCCTCGTGTCCTAGAGAGACCTCCACATAGGTGCGCTCTGCATTGCTTGCTCCTAAGGCTAGGACCTGTGACTGTGTAGTTTTAGCTATTACCCTTGGCCTTCTGCTCATTCTCTTGGCCCAGTTGACATTAGGGGAGCGATGTACTATTATGTTTATATGGAGTATTCTTTCCAACTCGTCTTTATTCTTCTGCCATGGTGTATAGCAGTTTCAATACATGGCTCCACGTTTTAGCGTGGAAAGTAGTAGCGGAAGAAACTGATGTTGGCGCATCAGGGGAGGGTTTATATGGACTCTGTCGACCTCACGTCCGGTAGACGGTGTCGTTACTGAGTCGCCCAACGCCCTCTACTGACTCGCAGAGGTATTGATGTAGAAAAATTTCCAAATCAGTCTGGTGCCTGGGTACAATTCAAAGGTAAGGAGCCTGCGGCTAAATCTAGTTTCTACCAGATAAGGCTCTACTGAAGGCAAGTAACTTATTCTTCTGCAAGGAAGTGTATACCACTAGTATACCAGCATGCCCTGCCGTTGACAGTTGCTCAGATTCTTTTTTTCCAGATACAGGTTGCAGAATCCTGCATCACTGACTTTTGTCTTTTTCTTTCTGTGAAAATATTTTACAAACTTTTGTGTAAGGCATTTTTTTCAGTGTCACAAGTATTTATTTTCGGTTTCCTGAAAATGTTTTCTTTGTAAAGAAATGACATCTTCATTTGAGAAAGGCCCTTCCCATGGTCAGAAAAAAGTGCTGACTGATTCTTACAATGTCTACATAGTTTTTCTGACTCATCGTCGAGAGAAGTGCCCCCACTTTCAAGATCTCATGGGTAAGGTAGAAGATTTTTCAATGGACATGAAGAGGACTGACACAGGAGACATGACAATGTCACGAATGTCTAAGGTGCATGGAGAGCTCTAGAGGAATTTTGGGATAGAAACGTAGTCGTTCTTGGTAGGCTTCAATGACTGAAACAGTCGCCATCTGAAATCGAGGCATTCAACACCACGAATGTATTTGTGCAGTCTGTACTATCTAAGTGGTAAGGAATCTTAAACAAAGGAGTATTCCCATAACTTCGTATTTAGAATATTCCTCTGCATACTCTCCTTCATGTGCTGTATCACCAGTGAACATTTTGTCCTCCATCAGCTCTTGAATCATCTCCCAGGTACACATCCCAACCAGCTACCGTTCGAGCACAGTCTATACCAGGGCTAAAGCTTCTACTTCTATCCGCGAGGTCTCATAACCTGGGGCATCACCTTCTTTGGCTCAACCCTTAAGCAAAACTGCGCCAAGAAAAAAATTGCATTCTTTTTAATGCCATCACAGACATTCACGTTCTAGATATGCATCACACTCCTGTCACAGGCACCTTCCTCCAAGGACCATCTTCTCAAGATTTTTCTAATTCTTAATCCTTCAGAAGATACTCTTCAACCCTGATTGACTGTATTCAAGAACTTATCCTCTTGACAACTATGATGATGATTAGAGGAGCTTCAAAGCTGAATAAGCCAGTGCCTACAGTGTAAGTGACGTCTGTCATTTTTAGACATTTTGTCACTAATCTATAGCAAGGCTTTTGCTTCCTCTGGTTCTTGGTCTTTTGAAACCTTCACAGGAAATGTTCCTGACTCCAGCTTCTACACAAGCAGCCCCAGCAAGACTACAGGAGTAATCCAGGTCCTGTAGCAGGGGACAGTTTTTTAAGGGCGGATCCTTTATCAGATTCTGTGATTGTGTTGACAGCAAGAGTATCACTCAACTACACAGCCTTCAGAAGGTCCTCCTAAAAAGGAAATCTGGTACCTGGATTCCCTGATGAGAAAAAGGTGTTGAACATCTGCTACTACCATGAAAGCTACAAGTGCTATGGCTCTACCTGGCAGATATTATTGATCCCTATGGAACTTATTACAGCACTTCCCTGACAGACTCCCTC
The DNA here is from genome assembly GCF_964204655.1 of Triturus cristatus. NCBI lineage: Eukaryota > Metazoa > Chordata > Amphibia > Caudata > Salamandridae > Triturus > Triturus cristatus. Next base: position 966,408,345 of record NC_140583.1, on the reverse strand, counting down.
AAAGACTGATTTTCATGAGGTATTAACAAAGGGACTGATGGTCTCAAACCAGATTAATGATGTGACTACAGATTTCTCAGACCTTGATGATCATGTTTACTGTTAATATCTATCCATACTACGATCATTGTGGCTAAGGTTCGTCAGCCCTAAACCTGAGCCTCACCTGCTTTTTTCTGGCACCACACTTTTTGGTTCATACGCTGATGAGATGCATCAAATGGAGACTGTGTTGGAGACCTTGAAGACCGTAGGCCTAGAAAAAAGAAGGACCACATGAAGCACTACAGGCCTTGCAATCTCCAGTACTTTAGTCAAAGAATTCAAAACCCTAAGTGGCCTCATCAGGAACTACAGGAACACAAATTGAACCAACATCTATTATTAAGAAGCAGCTAACTACCAACTACATCTAGAGGCAAACCATGTAGGAGGTAAAGTGTGTCCCCCATCTTTCATACGTCACTCCATTGTTTGGGTGGGGGCATCACAAAACATCTGCAAGAGTGGCAGCCAACACCAAAGGCATACAACTACTAAATATTGCACTATATGGCTATTCTGTAAGGATCATATTGTTCGAGGCATGTGGGCTGCTGAATTCATATCTGTGCATAGATCGCCGCCTAGTGTTGGGTCCGGATGTTTGCACGTTGTTGTCCTGGAAGAGTCTTCGAAGTATCCTTGGATAGGTGACTCCTCCCCTGGACTACAGTGCGCATGGGCATCCTCTCCATCCTCAGATTGTTTTTTTCCGCCATTGGGTTCGGATGTGCTATCTTAACTCCAGTTAGAAAAAAGTTAGTCGAGGCCAAAAGGCCTTTAGTTCGGGTCGGTACTGTTCACTCGATCGGTTTCGACCCTACCTGTTAGCTTACTAACTTCGGAAACAACTTTTCGCTTTTTACCTGACCATCGACGACACCGACGATGGAGTCGAGGACACCATTCAAGAGGTGCCCGGTATGCAATGCGAAATATCCCCATATCGACGTCCACCCGGTGTGCAACAAATGCTTGTCGCCGGACCACGACGAATCGACATGCATGGCCTGTGCCCGGTTCCGTTCCAAGAAGACTCTACGGAATCGTCGAGCGGCGAGACTCGAAGCGCAGCACGCGGCACCGGCCCCGGCAGACATCTTCAACGCCGAAGATGTCGAGGAATTGGAAGTCCTACCCTCCAATCCTGGTTCCGAACATGACTCCGGTTCGGACGACGTCGACGAATCACTCTTTCGCAGAGATGAAGACAACGCCGAGGTAGGAGACGACGACGATGAGGCCTTAGGGGCCGAAGAGAGTAGCTCCAATGACGAGCAAGGCCTACCCGTTCAGACTGACGAGGGCCCAGTGCCACAGTCTATGGCTCCGGTCGAGGGATCGCCTTCGGGCCTTACCCGTGACCTATCCCGCGGTTCTTCGGCCCCGCCCTCGGGCCCGGCCTCGGACGTTCAGCGGCAGCCATTATTACCTACACCGGCTGGTTTCCCTTCTACCAAACCGAAACCGAAAGCTGCACCGGTACAAATGAAACCGAAACCGAAAGTGGCGCTAGTCGGATCGAGGCCTTCCACACCTTCGACGCCAGCGACACGCATCGGCACCGAGCGCACCAAGCGAGACTTCGGTGCCGAACTTGAAGCGGCCGACGCCAGAGTCGGCATTCGGAAAAAGGCCCTCGGTGCCATCAAACCTGCTCGGCTCTCGGCGCCGACGCCATCGACTCCTAAACCAAAGGTCATACCACCTGCTGCGTCTCACGTCGCTTCCACGGCAACACCGAAGCCTCCTGCATCGAAGACGTCGACGGCCATTTCCGCCCCTCGACCCGATGACCCACCGGCGCCGAAAAAGTTCACGGCCGCCTCTACAAACCTGGTCGGCGCTAAGGCCTCGAAAGCGCTTCAAGTGCGAACCGTTGCGGCACAAAACTGCAAAACTCAAGCGGTCCTCCAGGACACATCGTGCTCCGGCCCACCAAAAGCTCAAACAGCCTCTTCGGCGCCAGCCAACATAACTTTTGGCCTGCCGCCATCCACGATCCCGAAAATGTTCCAACTCAGGACACGGGTCACCCACACCACGGTTACACCTGCTGAGACGTCTCCGTCACGTTACATCGACGCCAACACCGGCAGGATGGTTATCCATGACCGGAGGATAACTTCAGAGCCACCCTTGGACCCTTTCAGGATCCCACTAAAGAGAAAGCTGCCTGTGGACTCAGAACCTGTGCTTTGCGAATCTTTCGACTCGCCCTACCAAGACCCACTATCATTCTCTCCCACACACTCCGACACGGATGCGTTGGCAGACTATATGGATGACCAAGTCCCTTACCACGGAGACATGGACCCTGATGACCAGCAGGACCCTGATCAAACTTGGGGCGACCCTGCAGACCCCAGTGCACCTCTAGATGCACAGGACCCTCAACTCTATGGAGCGAAAACATCTCCGACAGAGGACACTGCAGCGTTCAACGCTCTTATTGAACGTGCTGCAAATAATCATGACGTGCAGCTTCACTCTGACACCGTGGAAGACGACTTCCTTATGGACACTTTCGCCTCCTCGGAAAGGCATGTAAAGACTCTGCCTATGCTGAAGGGAGTCCTCAAACCAGCCAAGGACATCTTCAAGGAACCCACCAGGGCACGGGTGATAAACCCCAGGATCGACAAAAAGTACAGATCAGCACCTGGGGACCCTACTTACATCAGAGGCCAATTACCTCTCGACTCCATTGTCGTTGCGAATGCTCGCAAGAGGGCACACTCGCAATCAACAGGTGACGCTCCTCCCCCGGACAAAGAGTCCAAGGTTTTAGAGACCTCTGGCAAGCGAGTTGCCGCACAGGCTGCCAACATATGGCGCATAGCCAACACTCAAGCGCTCCTCGCTCGCTACGATAGAGCGCACTATGATACAATGGAGCAACTACTCCAACATCTCCCTGACCAGTTCAAAGAAGGTGCAGAAATTCTTATCAGAGAGGGACAGCTACTCACAAATGCTTCCATCAAGTGTGCACTAGATGCCGCAGACACGGCGGCCAGGGCCATAAACACAAGCGTCATGCTGCGACGACATGCCTGGTTGCGAATCTCCGGGTTCAAACCTGAGGTGCAAAATTATATACTGAACCAACCTGTCAACCACGACTATTTATTCGGGCCGGAGGTTGACACGGCCCTTGAGAAAATAAAGAAGGACACAGACACTGCGAAGTCCATGGGGGCTCTCCAGACTCAGTCCTTTCGGAGCAGCTCCTTTCGTCGCCCCGGAAATAGGGGAGCAGGTAGAGGGCAGGGGTCACAGCAGACATACAGCAAAGGCAATACCCAAACCACCTACGATAAAAACACCCGGGGTGGATATCGTGGCTCCAGTACAAAGGGCAGAGGACGCGGCTACGGCAACACCAGGTCCTCCCCCAAGAACAAGCAGTGACGCCCTCTCCCTTCCTCCCGACCACATAACACCTGTCGGGGGAAGGCTACAAAGGTTCCTGTCCACGTGGAACTCCATCACCACGGACAGGTGGGTCAAAGATATTGTCAAATACGGTTACTGTCTAGAACTAACCTCCACTCCACCCACAATACCTCCAAAAAACCGTCCTATGTCCTCAGAGCACTTAACGCTCTTACAGCAGGAGGTGCACAGTATGCTTCTAAAAGGCGCAATAGAGGTCGTACCCGTCCAAGAGCAAGGTACGGGGGTGTACTCCCTGTACTTTTTAATACCGAAAAAGGACGGGCCACTCAGACCTATATTAGACCTGAGACCCCTAAACAGATACATTCTTTCCGAGCATTTTCACATGCTCACTCTACAGCAAGTCCTCCCGCTGCTCAAGCAGGGAGACTTTCTGGCCACACTGGACCTCAAGGATGCGTATTTCCACATACCCATTCACCCATCACACAAAAAATACCTCAGGTTCACTGTTCAAGGGCAGCACTACCAGTTCAGAGTCCTTCCCTTCGGCGTGACAACGGCACCAAGGGTGTTTACAAAGTGCCTAGCTACTGTGGCGGCACATCTACGGAGGCAGCACATACACGTCTATCCTTACCTGGACGACTGGCTCGTTCAAGCAAAGTCAGCCCAGCAATGTGCCAGCCACATGTCCCGCACCATTCACCTCCTTCACAGTCTGGGGTTCTCACTAAATTACCCAAAATCCCATCTACAGCCCGCACACGTACAACAGTACCTAGGTGCGACTATAGACACTCTGGCGGCCACAGCTCAGCCGAATTTGGTGAGAATCAACAGCATGCAAATGCTGATTTCAAAGTTCAAACCTCAACACTCCCTTCCGGCGCGAGTGTTCATGCAGTTGATAGGCATGATGGCCTCCTGCATCTTCATAGTCCCACACGCGAGACTACATATGCGCCCGCTTCAGGAGTGCTTGGCACGTCAGTGGAATCAGGCTCAAGGACAATTGAAAGACCTAGTGTTGGTGAGCGGTCGGGCATACAACTCTCTGCATTGGTGGAATACACAAAACCTTTGCAAGGGTCGACCGTTCCAGGAGCCTGTTCCACAAATAGTACTGACAGCAGACGCGTCTCTCCAGGGATGGGGAGCTCATGTACTCCACTACACAGTGCAGGGACTATGGACGACACAACAGAAGAAAATGCACATCAACCTTCTGGAACTGATGGCAATCTTCCTAGCCATGAAGGCATTCAAAGTACATCTGTGCAACAAGGTCGAGTTGATCCGGACGGACAACATGACCGCAATGTATTACATACAGAAGCAGGGAGGGACGCACTCTCCACAGTTGTCTCATCTGGCTCAGAGCATGTGGAAGTGGGCCATTCAGAGGAACATGTTCCTCATGGCGGAACACCTCCCCGGCAAGGACAACCAAATGGCGGATCTGCTCAGCAGACACAGCCACCAGATGCACGAGTGGGAGTTACACCCATCAGTACTCCAACCGTACTTCCAGCAGTGGGGTCATCCAGAGATAGACCTGTTCGCCACAAGCGAAAACGCAAAATGCCAAAGCTTTGACGTCCGGTTCCCACATCCGCAGTCGCAGGGCAATGCGATATGGATGAACTGGTCCGGCAGATTTGCGTACGCTTTTCCCCCAGCACCGTTGATACCGCTGGTGGCTCGCAAACTCAGACAACACTCCCTGACACTCGTCCTAGTTGCTCCTACGTGGGCACGCCAGCCATGGTACACCACCTTCCTCGAACTTTCCGTGGTGCCGCATCAAAGACTGCGGCTCAAACCCGCGCATTTGACGCAGAACCATGGAGAGATTCAGCACCCAGATCCGCAACAGCTGAACCTGGCGATCTGGCTCCTGAAGTCCTAGAGTTTGGCTACCTCAACCTGCCACCTGACTGTATGGACATCATCAAGGAGGCCAGAAGACCCACTACAAGAGCTTGCTATGCAGCTAAATGGAAAAGGTTTGTTATTTACTGCGGTAATAATGACATTAACCCGCTGGACGCATCCATCCAAAACATCATTTGTTACCTCCTACACCTATACCGATGCAATCTAGCGTACACCTCTATACGTGTCCATTTGACCGCAATATCAGCCTATCTACAAACCAGGCAGCACCTCTCTCTATTCAGAGTGCCTGCCATCAAAGCATTCTTGGAAGGACTCAAACGAGTTATTCCACCAAGCCACCCACCAGCTCCAATGTGGAACCTCAACCTGGTCCTCACACGTCTGATGGGTCCACCCTTTGAACCTCTCCACTCATGCGAGATTCAATTCCTCACCTGGAAAGTAGCCTTCCTGGTAGCGATCACTTCTTTAAGAAGAGTTAGTGAACTCCAGGCACTAACAGTTCAAGAGCCATTTATACAGGTTCATGCCAACAGGGTCGTACTACGTACCAACCCCAAATTCATGCCCAAGGTAATATCGCAGTTCCACATGAATCAAACTATTGAACTGCCCGTTTTCTTCCAAAACCCACAAACTGTCGCGGAAAGGGCACTTCACACACTAGATGTAAAAAGGGCCCTCATGTATTACATCGACAGGACCAAACCCTTTAGGAAGACAAAACAACTGTTCGTTGCCTTTGCCCCACACCACAAAGGTAACGCCATCTCCAAAGCAGGGATAGCCAGATGGATAGTTAAGTGTATCCAAATTTGTTATCAAAAGGCAAAACGCACATTAACTATTCCCCCACGAGCCCACTCAACACGTAAGTTAGGGGCCTCCATGGCTTTTCTAGGAAATATTCCCCTGCATGATATATGTAGAGCAGCCACCTGGTCCACTACACACACGTTTACCAAACACTATTGTGTAGATGTGCAATCAAAACAGCAGGCAGCTGTAGGACAGGCTGTTCTCAAAACCCTTTTTCAGACCGCTGCAGCTGACACTGGTAGCCGCCGCTAATAGAGGGCACTGCTATACATTCTATGCACAGATATGAATTCAGCAGCCCACATGCCTCGAACTGAATATGCTACTTACCAGTATGCATCTGTTCTTGGCATGTAGGGCTGCTGACATTCATATCGCCCTCCCTCCTCCCCGGCGCCTGTAGCAGCTGCAGCTCTCAGAATTACTGTAAGCATGGTCATCACTTTCTGTATCCACTCCATCACTGCCACAATGGCGAAAAACAATCTGAGGATGGAGAGGATGCCCATGCGCACTGTAGTCCAGGGGAGGAGTCACCTATCCAAGGATACTTCGAAGACTCTTCCAGGACAACAACGTGCAAACATCCGGACCCAACACTAGGCGGCGATCTATGCACAGATATGAATGTCAGCAGCCCTACATGCCAAGAACAGATGCATACTGGTAAGTAGCATATTCAATACCGCCCAGTCATTGCTCTCCAGAAATCTTTCCAATTCCTACTTGAGAAAATTCAATGTTAGAATATATCGCCATTCTAGAGAAGAAATCTAGAACCTGTCCCATCTTCCCTAAAAATGGAAGGGGAATGTATTCTTGTTAATTTGTAGTTTGATAAAAGGGGCAGTTATTAGAGTTCAGTCCTATTGTTTTTGTTGTTTTTTTAAACTTGAAAATGATCAACAAATGGATTAAAAGCAAACAATTATGGACGCTGGCCCCCAATAAAATCACTGAAATTCACCAGTTATAGATGAGTCAAGTCACAAAAACTTATACCCTAAAGTAACTTGCTCCCGCAATGTACAGATTTTATCAACAATTATGGCATTTCAGATGCGGTTGGTGATGTTATAAATGTAGTCATTGAATATGTCATGATTGATTTAATATGCAGGGGTAAAAGCAGTGCATGGCAAGGGCGCCAGTTATAGTTACTTTAGGGTATGAGTTATAGTGACTGGAGATAATTATAACTGGTGAATTGCAGTGATTTTATTTGTCTCAAATGGTATGTTTTACAAGACATTTTCACCAAACTATAACATCCATTTAACCTTTTTTTATTTTTCCGGTGCATTGCTATTTTTTGGGGGGGGGGGGGGGTGTTTAAGTAAGATGACCATCTTAATGCACGGCGCTGGACACAGGGTCTGGTCTGGTCTTTTGTGCCACCCCTATTAAGCTTTCTGTCCCTACCCCGCCCTTGCCCTCTATTGCCCATGTTGATACCCCTACCACCTCATCCAGCACTGTGTGGCCATTGTTCTGCCATTGCCCTTCCCGCCTGTCCTGCATAGTTAGCTTGCTGCCTCTACCCACCTCCTCCCTGCTCTGTTGTCTGAGCCCTGCACTCTCCCTCCTTCCCTGCATGGTATGATGTGCTCACAAGTTAGCTTGATGTCCCTGCCCACTCCCCCTCCGTTGCCTGAGGCTATGCCCATATCATTGCCCTCCTGCTTAGCCTCCATGTTTAACCTGATCCCCCCCTACCCTTCTTTCTCAAGTCCTCTGTGTGTGTGCTTGCCCTTAAACACTCCCTTTTGCCACTATGCTCAATGGACCTGCCACTGCCCCTCCTGTCTACTCGGAGTGTTCTGTTGAGCTGCCACAGCCCCTCCAACCTGCCCAGCAATGTCAACTTGGCTGCCTCTGCCCTCTCCTCCCTGCCCTCCATTGTCCAAGTCTATGCCCCTGGACTCTGCCTCTCCTTACTGTTCTAATGAACAACTAGATTGCTAGCCTTCTATATTTATTGCATAAGTCAGGCACACCTGAAGTCCTCTTGATGTAATCAAAACTGTAATACCTAAAGCATTTTCTTGAGAAATAATCAAAATGAGGGGGCCTTTTCCCATAGAAATTCTGGTTAGAGCTCTAAAAAAAAAAAAAAAAAGTACACACTTTCTGAGTTCTGTAATAGCTACTAAGAGCTTTTAAATTATTTGCGATGTTGGTTTTTATATCCAGTTGAACACCTGATTATTAGTTGCGCTTGGTGGGGAGGATGTGGCGTTACTGCCAGAGTTGCCGACTGCAACCGGGGGACCTAGTTCGAGATTTGGCATCGGCTCAATGTGCTGCGATTCTTGGCAAATCACTTAATCTCCCCATGCCTAAAACCAAAATGCCCTTGTGTAATTTGACTGATGCGCATGTAAAGGACTCTAGAATTGGGGTAGCTTGATTAACCCTACGGCACGCTCAGCACAAAGCCTATTTAGAGTGAGTCACGTCCGCCGTGTCCAAGGGGCTCTATCGTGCATATAGGAGGGTCACTGTCTTACTAAACATACACCTAATAGTGTGAGTTGTCTGTCTTTTTACATATAGTCGGAATAACACACTTTCCACACAGGTGGGGATACACCTATGTAACAAGCATCCCTATGTTGTAGAAAAGTAGGTGTCTAGTCTTGCAGGTCCTGAAGAAATTACATTTGATCATTGTTTGACATACCAAGGCATGAAACATGTCAACCGAGAACCAAGATTACTGTAAATCCACCTGATCCTACCATACTTGATATCCCACAAAATCCGACTTTCTTTTAGAAATCAGGATCATTGTATCCTTGAGTTTCTTACACTGTTTTTAATTTGACATACATATGGATCTTTATTAAAACTACAGCTTTATAAGATTTATTTTAATCCACTTTTTCCAATCTTTTCACTGACCGACTGGGACACATCAACCTCCCCAGTCAACTTTTGGTGATCCTTAAAAAAATCTCTGGCAAATCGCCCCCTCGTGGGGCCCTTCGTTCATCGTAGCTCCAGCCTAACGAGGAGCAGGATCGATAATGAAGCATGCAACCTTTAGTTGGGTGAAGGCACAGTTTGTGCTCAACTGTTAAGGTTTCAGCTCACTTTTAACAGCATGTTGCTGTATAGCGTCCAGCAGAATTGTGGCAGACAAAGTTCACTGTGCATACAATGTCCTCCAGAATCAATGTCCTTCCATAAAGATGTGTAACCAGCCCTCTTTTTCTTAATTTTACATTGTGATGGCCTAAAAGCATGTCTATAGACTACATTCTCTCATATAGAAGGATCAGAAACCATACCATGAACATCTTAAGCACACATACGAAGGACCAGAAGGGGTTCATGAACTGGTTTTGCTGAAACTGCCCTGCCTACAGCTCTAGCCTAGAAAACCTGACTGTGTATGAGCTGGTAATACTACAGCTCAGAAATCTAAAAATGCAGCCCCTACTCTCTGTATGTCTGTAAGGGAAATGGGAGTGTATTATATGGTGTAGTTGGGCGGCTTCACCGTGTAATACACTCACCAACCCCTTAGAGCCTGTAGGTTTTGACTGAAAAGCATTCAGCTAAACCCTGGGTAGCAGTGGCACTGAGCAGCAAGGCTTACACAGAGGAACACGTATTAAGCATTTAAACAGCACCAAAACAATTGAAGAAATAGACAACACTCAAATACAACACCAATTTATAAAACGAAACTGTATTTTTAAAAGAATTTAGACACTAGTACGAAAGATCCACTGAAGGGTCCTGGCGATATAGATATTACAAGCAATAAAACATCAAAACAATTTTAGATCGAAGGTCTAGGTACCAAGAGTTGCCCCATTTATGCTCAGCAAGTGCCCTCGGGCAGGGTGCGGTTGATAGCAAATGGGCTACCTGGTTCCATCCCACCTGGTGATCACTTCCTGTGGAGTGTGGCATCTGTCTATCCCAGGATGCACCATTCTGCCAACTGCCAAGACGGCAAGATCGCTCTCTCTGTTCAGAACTCCCTTGCCCGCCCCAGGGGTTTGGCTACTTCAGGGCAACACGCCCCTGGGAAAAACAGCTTGGCAAGTGGTTTCCCCTCTATGCCTCCCATGCCGGCTTGTCTACCTCATCAATGGGACAGCCCTCCCCCTTGGTGTTGCACCATTGTCCTTCAAAGGCAGCTTCACCTTTGAACCCTGCCATTTGGGACTAACACCCAAGTGGCTTCCTGCAGGAGGGAGGTGACACCTCCCTGGCCTACAATCCCTCATTGCTGTCCTTCCTGAGAGTCGTTAGCACGTCTTTCCAGGAGGGCAGACAGCTGTCTCATTGAGCAGGCTCCATGTGTGTTCAGGAAAGAACACAAGTTTTAAGGGCAGCAAAGTGGCAGCTTAGGTAAAGCTGCACACTACAACAAGCTACATTAATTTTGACTTGAGATACAAGTCGAGCTTAATGTAACAAGTTGTTTGATATCTTAGAGTGCCCACTTTGGAAGCGCCATTCAGGAATTAGCACAGCTGAGGGGTCAGCGTGTAACCCTGTACTCGCCAACTGGACGACCAAGTCTTTCCACAGTAAGAAACTGTAGTTGTGTGTATTTTACTCACAGGACATGTAAAGTGCATGCCCAGGTTGTTGCACCCTGTCTTTAGGACTTGTTAGGCCTGCTAGAGGGGTGACTTGCACACATGTACAGGGGAAGTGGCGGCTTTACCATTGATTCCAGTGACAAAGTTTGGCTGGCAGTGCATAACTTCTCTACCAGTCTGCTGTGGTGGACTGGAGAACTTGTTTTACTTGGGCCACCTCCAGGTTGGCACAATTAGTGCTGCAAGCCCTGGGGTGCCCCTGTAGCTTATGTGCCCTGGGTAGCAGGGTACTATTTACTAGGAACTTACAGGCGAGTTAGGCATTTCCAATTGGGGAAAGCCGATTCAACGTACACTTTAGGGCCAGGGCACTGGCCCCGCGGTCTGGTTAGCAGGCCTCCGTGCACTCTCAAAGCTGGCAGCGTCATTCAAAAAACCTGGGGTGACCATGCAAGAAGAGGCATTTCCTTAGTGTCCTGCTGCCAAAACTGTATGCATCCTTAGAGCTTTTACACCTATGTAAATGAAGATTTGAACTTAGAACCTTTGTTATTGAAACAAGACTTGGCAGCATCACCTGTACACTCCACTGTGACAAATACTGCATGACAAATATGTACATTGTGTGTACTCCACAGTATACATACTAATTTATTAGCTGAATTCACCCCCATGAGGAAAAGAATAGGCCCAAATCAGGCAGTAATAGTGTATTTATTAGCCTAGTCCTTTCTTGGTATCTCAAGACAAAGAACACAGCAGTGTTATACTGCGTTAAATTAACGCACAAAGCGCCCTACTATATTTCCTATTCCGGATATGAATTGTATATCAATTCATACAATGATTGCCGCTTTCCTGAAAAATAGAGTAGCGGGAAGGTGTTAAATGCCCACCAGTAATTACTTAAATGTGCCAATCAAACATTAATGAGGAGCAAACATACCCCCATCGAAGCACATCTTTGACATGGGATAGGACTGGGCTGCAGGAAAGAGGCGTTTGAATGCTGGGAATTGAGGAAGGCCTGGAGGTGAGAAAAAAAAGGAAAGTTACTTGTTTGAATGCAGTCAAATGAAATTCTAGATACAGCGCTGTTTGGATTTAAGCCAAATTGCAGCACAAAGTACGCTGAGCAGAGAGGTGTCCTGGATGGCGGAGGAAAGGTGGCGATGATCCTGTTGGATCTTTCAGCAGCGTTCCACACCGTTAACCACGAGATCTTGTTGATTGCTTGATAGAAATTGGAGTTGAAGGCTCCGCTTTGAAACTGGTTAGTTCCTTTCTTTCATACAGATTACAATTGAGTGATTTACAAATAATGAGACTTTGGCAAAAAAAAAAAATACACAAACCGATCACATATGGTGAATCAAGTCAATTTTATGTGGTGCTCAGATCATGAAGAACAGCCTCCTAGTCTCCCTCAAAGAAGTCTTACTCCATACTATTGGCTTAAAATATTTTGCTTGCCGCATAGGATCAGTATGGCTTTATTCCAAGTGTCTTATTGCTGTATCAGTGAGCAGCTGGTTGTGTATAAGCTCTTATACACAATGCACTGGTCATCGTTAGTACGATCTCAGATGCCAACATAGGATTGATACATGTGCATTGGAAAATTAGCCCCTGCCCGGATGAGTAAGATTCTGATACAGCAATAAGGGACATCTGGAATTGAGCCATAGTGATCACATAGGGCAAGCAAAATATATACAAATGTCTTGAATAGATATCAAGAACTTCCCAATTGAATACTTATCCTTTGGCGTCTGCAAAAAATTTGACTTGTATGGTCCTTAGATGTTATAAACGGATTAAGCTCTGAAGACATTTCTTGTAAAGAGACAAAATGCTTTGGCTACATTGATTTAAAAAAAAAAAAGCACATTTTAAATAAGACTTCATTAAAGAATTCCTTCAACAAAAAAAAAAGAAAAACGTGTGAATGAAGTTTGCATCAGATGACCCAATTAATGTACGTTATAAGTTTATAAATGCGAAACTGTGTGCTGATCATTCTTATATAAGAGAAACCATGTCCCCGAAGGCCATTAATTGTACGAAGTCCTTGACACTGCCATGTTGGGTCTCGGGGCTTATCGCTGAACCCCACGCTGTTCAATATTTATGTGCCCCCCCACTGCCAAGACTGATCCGATCATTTGGTTTTGCTCCAATATCCCATGCAGATGATTCACAAATTGTTGTGTTTATATCGATTGATGTTGATGAGACAGCTCACCACTTCTGTGGATGTATGGGAGCCATTGAACATTGCATGAATGATAACAGTCTTCTACCTAATTAGGCTAAGACTGAGGTTCTCCTCTTTGGTAAGGAGTTGGTCTCTTGGGATCAATCCTGGTGGCGCCATATGCATAGCTCTCCTCAGTTCAGGTATCTTCGGTTAAGGATTTGGGAATAATCTTTGATTCCAACTTGTCCTTCAATGCACAGATTAACAAACCTGCCTCTGTGTTTTTTTCTGTTGTGTAAGATCATGAGGGGCTTTCCATTCATCCATTTTGAACTCCAAAAATTATTGATCGCGTCCTTGGTGCTATTGAGGCTGGACTATTGTAATGCCTTCTATTTAGGCATTCACCAGGACTCCCTGGAAAGACTTCAAGGCTTGCAGAATGCAGCGACAAGACTTTTAAAGAGTTCCAAAGTTCCAGTCAGTGTCTGGGACAACACGAGAGCTTTTCTGTCTTACGGTGAAGAAAAGTTGGGTTCAAGGCCTTATGCTTGCCTCATAAAACCCTGTTGAGGATGGCCCAGCCTATCTGAGAAACAATCTTTCTTGGTAGTCTCAGTAGTACACTACGTTCAACTATTTCTAGGACAATCCATGTCCGTAAAATCAAGAGAATTGGGGAGGTAGGAGCTTTATTCACTCTACAACACAACTGTGGAACAGCCTACCTGAACACCTGAGATGCCAGTCAAGCTTTTTTAGCTTCAGGAAACAGCTTAAAACCTGATCGTACTCTTTTCTATTGTGAATAGATGTAAGCAGTAAGCCTGAGCTATACGATCATTCTCTTTTGAGTCAGTCATTAGTGCCAAGAGCCCGTTGGCATTCGCGCAAGTTATAAAACAAATGAATATCAAAGAGAGGGTGCAGAGAAAGGAGTTCAGGGCAGAGAAGATGGGGAGAACTGAAAAGAAAAACACAATCTGCATGACATATTTTGTGGAGTAAAAAGGAGCAAACACAGCTAGCCATTGATTTCCATGATTTCTTGTAAACATTGGAAAAACACTGAAAAAACTGAATTCCTAATAAATAGATACGGAAAACAGGAAAGCCCACATACTTTTATTCCCTTTCAGGATAATTAGGATTGCAGGTAACCAACTTTTCCAGTGTATACTCTCACCCAACCATCTTATTGCAGTTTTTTCCATGCAGTCCACACAACTTGTCTTGTTCTCTTGGTACTCTTTTTTTTTTTGTATGAAAACGTTTTAAATATTTGCAGTTCTTACCTTAGTCAGCTAGCCTTTGTCTCTTTATTCTATTCCCACCTACCTCCTCTTCTTCTTCATCTGCTCTCAGTACTTCTGTCCTACTTCGCTTCTGTTCTCTGTGGCTTACCACTGAATCCTTGCCCAGCTTCTGTTTTCCATGCTCTCTCCCTCCAATCACAAAAGCAAAAAGTACAGATGATTGACGGAATGCTGAACAATTCAAATATTCAAGCCCAGTCACAGATCTGGGTTTAGTCCATCGTTTTTTTTGCTTGCCATGCAATCCCAGTTTGGACCCTGCCATATGCAAATCAGTCTTGACCCTGCTCCCCATGGAGACAGTCCAGCCCGAACTGCCAGGCCAGGTCCTGCCTTGAACGGAAACCAGCATCCTGGGGCCGGTTTTTGGGTATCACCCATCATCAACCACGCTAGCCAGTGACACAGTGAGCACAGAACCCATGTCTGGGCATATCCGTTCCACTTAGGGCGACAAAAGCAAAAAGAATAAATGATAGACGGAATGCTGAAGAAAAAAAAAAAAACATTCAACCCCAGTCACATATGAGTTTAATCCATCGTTTTCCAATCCCAGTACTTGTAGATCTGTGCAATTTATCCATAAACCGACCACTCAATCCTAGAGGTCTGCACTAGTTCTACCTCTTTTAAAAATAGCCTCCTGCAGACCAGTGCATCAGTTCTATTGCTTTCCTACCCCTTCCCATTAAATTCCTTGAAAGGGAGATCGGTTCCCAGCCCTCCTATTTTTTTTTTTTTAAACCAGTAATAACCAAATTCTACTAATTCACAGTTTCGTCAACTGCACCGAATCAGCCCTAGTCCCCCATCTTAGATTACCTTGGGCAGTTTGTTTTTCAAGGCGGCAGCGCAACTTTGATTCTAGTAGACTTCATTTGAATCGTATGAGTCTCTCATAATTACTAGTTTTTTGCCTAAAAAATAAGGTGTTCAAGGTACCACCTTAGCAGTGTTAGCAGACTATCTAAAGGACCAATATCAGGCAATTTAGTCCCCCCCCCCACCTTTTCCACTTGGGCTTTTAAAACATGATTCATGTGACCCTCCAAGGACCTTTTTCTCAGCCCAACCCCATATGTGTTGCCCCTTTGCCCGCTCGTATTTGATCTTTTGGTTCTTCCCTAACATTCTTGTGTTTGACTACCAGATTCTTGTCCGACTGACTGAGTTGTATAATGACAGCTAGACAGGTTTTCAAAACTGCCTTACTGAGGTGGTCTCCTGGATGATCACAATGCTTGTAAAATCAATATTGAAATTCTGGTTGCCAACTAAAGCTCTTCCAAATGTTCATCAGGTTGGTGGCCCACAGACTGGGGAGGGGATCTGGGTGGAGCTCTCCCTCACAAGTCACTTTAGTTCACAATTTTTTTAATTTTATTTTTTTAACTACTTTCTCAAATTAATATAATTTCCTCATCTTGCTTCTTTCAACTCCATTCTCTTTTGAAGATTGCTCCTTTGTTGTCACTAAAAGCTTGCCAAATAGTTGTCAAGGCTGATATCCTGTCCAAGACACTCTACCATGTACACTTGCCATTCCATCATTTAGGTACCATCTACCTTCAGTACAGGTTTTCAAGCTACTGTCCTCATGGACATTTTACAGTCCTCTCAGTGACTACTTGCTCCGCCAAAATTTCACTACATCCATCTTGGGGGCAGTTTCTTTTCCAAACTTGCTGCCAAACTTTAGAATTCACTCTCTTTAGATTACTTAATAACATAGCTTTCTGTAAGTCTCTCAAACCTTTCAATGGCATTTGCCAGGTCTTCGTTCCAATTGAATGTCTAGCAGCAGGAAACCATTTAGGGCAATCACACTTCACAAATGAAAAGTAAACTAAGATAAAAAAGCAAAAAGGAACTTTAAAGTAAATGCCTGCATCTGTGTGTCTTGTGTATTGGGCAAGTGGTGTCCTGAGTTTGAGCTTATTCACAAATTGGTATTTAGTAAATGTAGCCGATTTATTAAGTTGAAGATGGAGGAAGGGAAGTGGATGATTCAGGGATACTGAATCCTTTGTCCTGAATGATACAGTGGGATTCCAGATGGAATTTGAAGTGTTATAATGAATATTTTGTAACTTTTCCCGTGGCTCTTACGAACTCCATGTCACTTTCATAATAATTGTACACATAAATTATTCTAATTTGCACCAACAAACGTGGCTATACTTAACATCTACACAGGTATATTTCTTAGAAACCTTGCAGAGAACCCCTGTTACAGTCCTGTTTCCAAAGTAAAGAACAACTGGTTGAACATTTCAAATATGTCCCTGCTTCTCTGAAAAATAATTCAGAGACACTATTTCATTTATCTTGGAGAGGCTTAATAACTTTATTTGATCTGAAGGTGTGGAATATTTGAACTGAATGTTTAGATAAACTTGCAGTTGATTTTGGAGTATGAGAATAAATGTGTTATTTTCAAACATTTCAGACATATTATGGTGTGATATACATAAACTGTATTAGGCATAAATAATTTGTGAGGGATTGAAATAGGCCTAGGTCTGATGCTGGAAATTAAGCAGAATAAATTGTTTTGGTGCAGCATCTAGATTTTTTTATAATTCGATTATAGGAAGGGTGCTTGAAGTATATTTGACTTGCGGTATGCTCATGTAATAAATATTTAAATGTAAAACCTTGCTTTTTTTTAAACAATGTGGATAATACACATTTATGTACTTTCTTTTTTTTTTTTTTAGGGAATGGCAATGCTCTGTGAGACTATAGAAGAATGTTGGGATCATGAGGCAGAAGCAAGGTTATCAGCTGGCTGTGTAGAAGAACGGATTATTCAGATGCAAAGACTAACGAACATTATAACAACAGAAGACATTGTGACAGTGGTCACAATGGTCACAAATGTGGACTACCCCCCGAAAGAATCGAGTCTATGATAGTCATAGAGGACAAGAGGTCTGACCAATAGTACTCATATGAGAAGGTGCTGAGTTATGGAACAGCATACGGTTCACATTATTGACTTTTCATGTGAAAAGGAGAATGGAAAAGAAAGTCTTGGAATGTTACTTTAGAGTCTGCTTTTCCAGCATGGATCCGGGGTACTTGTTTGATTCCGCGGACTTGCCTTAATGACTCGTCACTAAAGGAGCACTGGCAAGAATAAAATGAGGAAATCAAAATGGAAATGAAGAAAATTGACCTGGCTTCACGTCATTGAAACAGACATTGGTTTCTTAACGTCTGTCCAAGGGAAAAAGACTTAATTTCCTGAAATGAACTACTGCTATTTTTTTTTTTTTTTTTTTTTTTTTTTAAATCGGAACATTTCATTTGAGATTTAAAAAAGGGTAACTCGTTTTTATTGCATTTGCTGTTGTGTTTGTATAAATGACTATTGTAATGCCAATATGACACAGCTTGTGAATGTTTAGTGTGCTGCTGTTATATGTACATAACTTAAAGAAATAATCAAGTGGGATATAGCAAAGAGGCTTCCAAGCATTACTTTATCCTCCCTCAACAAGGTATACCTCAGTTCCACAATTGCTAAATTATAAAAGAACACTAAGAAGATTAGATTATTAAATCAATCTGTGTTTTGTAATGTTATGTTACAAATTCACTGTTATTTAAAAAGGGTAAGTTATGCATAATGCCAATAACACATGGCTTTTCATTTAGCAGTGTTTACCCTACTCGGAAAGCTTGTATAAAGAAAAAGTTGTGTACATAATATAAAAAATAAATCTTTTATTTTTCCTCCATTCATTTGAAACTACATTTTACCTCCAATTCCCCAAATATTGCATAAATTGCATTGCGTACATTGAAGTACAATTTAGGTTTGCTGTGTCAGAGGAATATTTGAACATTTTAGCATGACTTTTTCTTTTTTTTTTTTTTATTCTACGTGAGCTGTGACACTGGAATTCTGTTCTTAATGATTCTCTTCAAACAATACTTTTTCCTATTTATGTATGTAAATGGTTCTGCCTAGTGTATGTTATGTTTCACTAAGCAGTATGTTTTGTATTGCTGTTTCTGGATCACCTCAGGAAGCTTCATTACCCAGAATTCCCATTCTCTGCTTTCCGACATGCACCGTTACCTGTGTATTAGCTTGATGCCATATTGTCACTGTAAAATTTATATACAAGTTTATTACAAACATGTAATCCATTTTATCCTTCAGATTTTACTGTTCAGAAATATCACAGATAACTAGTTATTAACTTTATGAAATGACTATGTAGTGGTGAACTTTACTGACACACATAGCTCAAGCTAACAAAATATCAATAAAATGAAAACACAATTTTTAAGATTGAAGAAAAAGTTGCCCGAGCCTGGAATTGGCCAGCTCTAACATGTAAAAGAGACTTTGAATTACGAGTAGATGTAGGTGCCAACGTCTTTTTGATAAGAAACCCAACACTAAGCAAAATGGTTTTTAATTCGAAAAAGCCAAAGTAAATTGCATTAAATTTCTTGATTGCTCAGCAGTGCAGAACCACCAATAGGCAGTATTATAGTATATATATTTGTCCTGTAATTTCTCATGCATTACTTTTTTATGAAACTTTTAATGTCGCAATCAGGAGCTCACTGTGAATGTATTATATTCAAATTATTTATAAATCACAGTACACTACATTTTGCATACATGCACTTATTCTCTGGGAACAATGCAAATCATAAACAAAAATATCTACACCCTTAAGCAGGGATGGAAAGAAGGGTAATAGCAATTTTAAAAGTACTTCTAGGAGTATACCACCTAGCGCAGTTTCATATTTTTCATTTTTTTACTTATGTTTTCACTGTAGTTATAGTTTGGCCCGCTTTGATGGGTTACTGGTACTGTTGGGTGCAATCTGCTTCATTTTGTAAAAAAAAAAAAAATCTTCCTGCGGCAAAATGGTGATTTGGGCAAGGTTTTGGCAAGAGGAATTTAAGTTAGTGCCTTGCCTGTTTCATATTAAGGATCATCCACCTGCCTACTAATGGCCAACATAATAAATGTATTGTGCTCTTAAAAGGGGCAAGACTCTGCTCAGCCCAGTCAGTCTGTTCGTCCAGTTCCAAACAGATTCCTGAGGTATGCACATAGCTGAAAAAAAGATATCGGCGAAATGGCACTTTTTTCCTCTGAAAAATATATGTAAAATATACATACAATAGTTTATTTTTTCAAATAACATTACGGTACTGATTATTTTGCACAGTATCACCACATGAATGCATTTTCTTAGCTAGATTTTGTTGGTAAACTGTATTTCCCATTGCAAAGTAGAAAATAATTTAAACTCTTTAAAAACAATGACACCAAATAGCAAAATTTAAAAACAGTGGTAATGGGGAACTTATTGTTTCTTTTTAAAAACCTACATTATCAGTATTGTACTATTTTCTGATTTTAGTGATGAAATTGTTTTAAAGAAGCACGCCA
The DNA here is from genome assembly GCF_964204655.1 of Triturus cristatus. Classification (NCBI taxonomy): domain Eukaryota; kingdom Metazoa; phylum Chordata; class Amphibia; order Caudata; family Salamandridae; genus Triturus; species Triturus cristatus. The sequence continues at coordinate 966,388,668 of NC_140583.1, read as the reverse complement.
TGTATGATATGCATAACTAACAGACATCTGTACCTAGTGAAGTTAATATGATCCCGTCTGCCATGTATATACACAGTCATAATATTGCAGTGTATTTTTACTGAAACTTGTGTGTAGCTTAGATGTACAAAGAGACGTTATAATCTAGTTTAGACCTATAACCATAAATCTGAAAAAAACAGAGTTGTCAGTCATCTGTCACTGCTTTTCGGAAGTGTTATTCATATTACAAATGTACATAGTTATCTCCAGATGCTTGGGTCGTGTTTGGGTTCACTACAGTTAGCCAGTGACTTTTGTCAATTGTCTTGGCTCATTTAAAGTTATTTATTGATACAAGTCATTCATTCTTCTGTTTTGCTGTTATGCACAGCTGATGTGCAGCAGTGCAAAAAAGAATCTGTCCCTGAATGTATTCTGAATAAGTAATATTAAATATTTCATCACAGAAATCTATGATCATAGTTCAAGAAAAACTGCCAGTTGTAGTTTAAATGGTTTTCTCAGCTACTAATGTTTTTAAATGTATTTCAATATTTTTATGCATAATTTTTATTCAGACTATTTGGTATGAACATGCAGAATGTTATTACGGTTTATGGGCAAAGTGATGCAAGTAGCATCCTTTATTGAACATCATTTACCTCAGATATTCAACCAGCAGTACATTTATATGCAGTCTCTGTCCATATGCTATCCGTTACCTCTTAAAAAAAATAAAAAAAATATTGGTAAGCAATTATTTTAGCTTTACTCTCCATATTTCCATCAGTGTTTAGGCCACAGGTTGTTTTACCTCTGTAAAACGTACTTGCTATTTTTCTGCAAGTATTTACAGAAACATCCTGGAAAAAAGTGATTGTTAATTATTGTACAAATAAGTGTATGCTATCCCCACCAAAAAGGTAAATAAAAAATTTACAAACATATGTTTGAATATTTCTGTTTTTTGCCCCTTCAGTGGTTACTAAGTACATTATATGATTTCATGATATTTTTGTACTATTAACATTTGTAAAAGCAAATGCGTATATATGCTGAAAACACAGCTAATTGTTAGCTATGGTTTGGCAAACACAAAACTCAAAATGAAGTGAAATTTGACAGTAAAGAAGCCTGTCTGCGGGCAGCATCGGTTTGCTGAACTGTAATATTTAACTGTTTGAGGTGGGTATGCTATACTGCATTCACTTGCTATGCACCCATTCTGCACTTAACAGAACATTCAGCCTTAGCCGTGACTCTTTTTTAGTTTTAGTTTATTTTTTTTAATTCATGATTTTTCGTAAAACCGACATTTTGTACTGGGAACTGGCATTTTCTAAAAATGGCAGTCATGTAACCTTGATTTTCATCAAATTTGCTGCTTTACAGTAGCAAATGTATTAATTTTTTCTGTTTTTACTCTAATTTTCCATGCCTCAAAGTTCCCCCTGCACGCTACCAGGGACTGACGCCACTCTTGCTTCCTCCTATTTGCTGTGCAATGATTTTTTTCACTGTGGTACATTTGCAATTTTGTTCACATTCAGGATTTTAAAGAAAGCAAGAAAAAGATTGTGATCCCCTTCTTGGGCCAATTAGGTCTTTAAAATTTAAATATGAGTTACAGAATTTTGAGCAATTTGTGATTGCAACCTACAGAAGTAATATAAATGTATTAATCCAAAGATTACAATAAAAACGTGATAATAAATACATACAGTACTGTTCAGATAACTATAGGCATGATCTAGAAATTCCATACATTTGCCAATAAAAGCATTGGATTGTGAGCTGAAACAAAATCTTACTGCATCTTTAATTGTCCGTATTTTAGCTTCTCTGAATGCAGGTCGTAGGTTTTTCTTCTAAAGGTCTAATAATTTAGGGAAGAGAAAGATGATATGATCAATTGTTCCAGATTAATATCCACTTGGTCTACATCTTTTAATTCCCATTAACTGCATATTCCATGACCCTTCAGATTGTTGAAGAGGAATATACAGCAGTCTAAAACATAAGTATTTCCTTTTGGTTTCAATTTCTAGTTGAAGTTGATGTATGATTGCTGTGGAGTAAAATAGAGTTGAAAAATTCAGTATTGTTATACGACAAAATCAAGGACTGATCTTCCTGGCTGTAAAGTTCTCGTAATCTGTCTTACGCGGATTTCTTGGCATTGCAGATAGTTCATCTCATTATTGTAATTATTTTGTTTAACATTGACAAATCCAGGGCCTTTCTCCTGAAGGGTCTGGATTGAAGTTTTTCCATATTGAAATGTTTGGTGTTTTCGGTTTTGACTTGTAACACTTAAAAATATTGATAATAAATGACAAGTGAGTAGTGACGTTACATTGAGTTCGAAGCGCAGTTTGCATTGAGGAGTGCAGCCTTGTAGGTAGACTTAAGAGTGAATATTTTGCATGTCAGTTGTATTCAGTTCTGATATTATCTTGTTAAAGATTGATGATCCATACAGAAGTGAGATTGTTTTGATGTTTAATACATATGATTGGCCTATCGCTCTTCCTCCATAAATCTCAACAAACCTTTTAACAGCTTTAAAGCCCATAACTGCTTTAGCCTTTATTTGAGATATGATGAGACCAAGTCAGAGACTTATCGATATTTACTTCCAAATACCCATAGTGGTTTACTTTCCCAATTGCTTAGTTCCCAAACATCCTTGTCTTTTTGCTACAGTGCTTTCCAAAACACATTACTAGTTTTAGAACAGTTGATCGAAAGGCTATTCTGCACATTATAGGTATGTAATTTTGTTAATTGACTTTGTAGGCCTTTGTAAGTAATTGAAAGTATTATCAAAGCATCTGCGTAAGCTAGATGAGTGATGGGTAACTTTCCCAATAATTGCAGAAGCCCCTCTGTTAGGCTGAGATTTTCGGAGGGATCAGATATACAGGGAAGATAAAAGAAGTGTCAATATACAGACCTGTTTTTAGCCATTCAAAGTTAGCATGATGTTTGGTGAAAGAAAATTTTGGCTGGAAGATTTGATTCTGTGATTAAAAATAATTTTTATTAGGTTTTAAAAAATAAAACATATTTTGTAAAGTGTACAAAGATATAACCTTGGCTCAATGCGACAACTGGGCAAAGCATAACTTATCAATATAAACACAAAAAATATTATTTCAAGCAATATATTAACAAGAGGTGTAAATACAAAGCACCAATGAAAATCAAAAATTGTACACTAATAAATGATCCTCCGAAAACCATGAACACTATCGAAAGAAAGGAGAAAAGAGAGAGAAAGCAAACTAAACATATTTGGTAAGGTTAATACGTAAATTGGTCCAGATAGTAATTTATGCATCTTAAAGAAAAATTGTGTTATGCCTGAGGAGATGTGCAGACAAAAGCTCTTAGAAATAATACCTGTGCAGTGATCACAGTGGTTTGTGTGGTGAAGTGTATATCTAAAGTATTCCACATGGATCTGGCCGAGGGTTCTCATGAAGAGTTCTGTAAAACAATATTATCTGCGCCCCTGAGGTGAATAACCCAGTTTAACCAACCTTTATGTGAGGTGTATCTTTCCAATTATTTAGAATCATTTTTTGCTGATGTGAATAAAAGGTCTAATAGAGCTTTATCATCACAATTACCTTTATCAACTGCTAGAAAACCAATCGTTAATGTGGAAAATTCTCTTTTGAACTTACAATTTTCCTTACAAAAATTGAAAAAAACTTTGAGGCTTTTAAGACGAAACAAGACACCTCTCCAGTGCCTGATAACTATGTTGTTCTGACATCTGATTCTGATTCTACGAAACAGTTGAAGGAGAATCAAGGATTCGCTAGATCTTTACTTGAAAATTGGGCGCTTCTTGATGTTATTACTTTTAAGCAAATCCAAAATAGTCTTCGATCTGGTTCACCAAATGACTCACTTCCTGTTCCAGTGATGCAAAAACTGGATGCTCCTGTTTTGAGTGTGATCATGGAGCTACTGAATGCTTCCATTCGTGAGTCTATTATACCTGCTGAGTGGAAGCATGCCATGGTCCTTCCTCTTTTAAAAAAAGCCAATGCTGATCCAGAGCAGCTTTCCAATTTCCGCCCTATCTCCCTGCTTCCAGTGTATTCCAAAATTTTGGAAAAACACATTAATATTCAGTTAACTAAATATGTTGCCACCCAAAATTTCTTACACCCCTCAGTCATGTTTTCGGGAAGGTTTTTCGACCGAAACTGCGCTTTTGGGGGTCACAGAGAAATTGCGGGAACATCTGGACGCAGGGGAGACTGCGGCGCTGATTCTACTTAAGTGCCGCTTTTGACACGGTGTCTCACCCAGTGTTATTGAAGGCTTTACGTTCGTTAGGGATAGCTGGCCCAGCACTCAGATGGTTTAGTAATTTTTTGACTAATCGAACTTTTAAAGTTTTTTCATCTGAGGCAGCGTCAAACTCATTTATCCCCTCATGGTGTTCCTCAGGGCTCTATCTTGAGTCCTTTATTATTCAATATTTATGTTAAGCCACTAGCAGTGATTGCAGAAGAAGCAGGGTTGTCTATTTTCTCCTATGCCGACGATACGCAAATAATTTTTTCTCCGTCGGCAAATAGGTCTTCGGAATCATCTTTTCTTCAGACAGGGCTTAGGAAAATTGCAGAGTGGATGGCGGTTAACTCATTGAAGCTTAATGGGGAGAAGACCGAGTTTCTCATTCTGGGTAAGAATGTAGATCTCTGGGGCCCCCAGCATTGGCCACCTGAAATGGGGACTCTCCCTACACCTGCCACCCAAGTTCGCAACCTAGGTGTGACTATTGATAACCAGCTTTCAATGAAGCAGCAAGTGGTAAAAGTAGCTTCGGTTTGCTTCACAATCCTGAAATGGCTCAGGAAGATCCTTTGGTTGCTGCCTAGTCCCACGCAAAAAAACGGTAATTCAAGCACTCATAACATCTAGATTGGACTATGGCAACATCCTATATTTGGGAGCCAATAAGGAGGTGAAGCGCAAGCTACAACTTGTACAGAATGCAGAAGCCAGGTTGCTATGTCAAATTCCACGTATGACTCCTGTCTCCAGTTTTCTTCATGAACTTCACTGGCTCAGGGTCGAGAGCCGCATAAAGTTCAAGACCCTGAACTATGTTTAAGGTGAAATCTGGTTGTGCCCCTCAATATCTACAGGCCATTGTTCATCCGTATCTTCCTTTGCGGTCCCTCCGTTCCACTACTCAGGCAAAGTTTGTAGTACCTAGGATCTCACGTTCTCGGCTAGGTGGTCGGTCCTTTGCTTACCTAGGTCCTCTTCTGTGGAATTCTCTTCCTCTATTCCTTAGGAAAGAAACTGTTCTCAGTAACTTTCGTAAACACCTAAAGGCTTAGCTGTTCAATCAGTAGGTCCACGACAACAAAAGCATTTATACTTTGTCCTCTATGGCGGCGCTGGGAAACCTCTTGGTAGCTATGCGCCTTATAAGATTAACAGTAATAATAATAATTATATAATTTTGAGAGAATCTAAAACGTCCCAAAATTTCAATACAGCTTTGCAATATAATATAAGATGGGCTAAATCGCCTGTTTCTTCTTTACAATTCCAACAAATAGGGTTATTGCAAATGTGAAGAGCATGCAACCGAGCGGGCATACAAAAGGTTTTGTGTAAAAGCCAGAGTTTAGTTTGAGAAAAGACTGGAGTTATTTTTTTATGGGTGGTAGAACTTCATACTTGAGGCCAAATAGATTTGGTTGATGGGTTAGAAGAGTGTGTCTCCCAGAAAGCTACAAGGGTTTTGTTGAGATTCGCGATTTTGGGGCTCAGAAGTTTGTAAGTGTGTGAAGCTTAGTGACCTAATTTATTAATCTGTGTCACAAAAAGTGGTAGAGATGGAGGAGACTTGTTTTTTGGCTTTTGATAGCGCCAATCTAACTTTTAAAAAGATATAAAATTCCATATTGTCCTATTTGGATTGAAGTTCCGTAAATGTAATTGGATATGATGGGTTTTCCAGTTGGTAGGGGAAGAATATACTCACGTTGATCCAAGTATCATAATTTAAACTTTTCCCTTTATTTAAAATATTATGATTATACCATGTAGATTCCAGCTTAGATACCTTTATGCTTGAATCGAGTTTCTGATCTACCTTTAATAACGCCTTTTCGTATTTTTGAAAATAGATTTAGACCTAAGGAAAACGTTTGGTTAGAGGTGAGCAGGGCAAGAGGGTCAAGCTTCTCAAGAGTAGCTTTTTCAACTTCTAACCACACTGGAGTGTAGTTGATCGGAGGCGCTATCCAATAAGAACCGTGTTTGGCTAAAAATGCTGTTTTATAGATTTTAAAATTGGCTGAGTTTACTCCACCTAAGGATTTGTCTAGCCTTAGCTTTTTAAGTCCAATTCTAGCCTTCTTGCCCAGAATTTTGAGAGAAGGATATCTAGTTTATGATCTTCTGACAGGATAAGAGGAAGCTTATTGATAAGGTAATTAATAATGGGCGTAATCATCATATATATTGTTTCTATTCTCCCCCACCATGTAATAAATTTTGGTGACCATGTATCAAGAAGTTTTTTAACTTTTTCCAATGTTGTTTTTTCATTGTGATGAAGTGTATCAAGTATATTAGTACCGAATAAGACACCTAAATATTTTATATATCCCGGTTACCATGCCAAAGCGGAGTTGCCTAAAATTTCTTTTGTACAGTGAACATTCAGAGGTTTTACCTCTGATTCATCTCTATTACGTTTGCATCCTGAATGAATAGAATATTCCCCTATTGTTAACATCTAAGCTTCAATTGAAGGACCCGGATCTTCAGTAATTAATATATCATCCGCGTAAGAGGCTAGTTCAATCTGAGTATTATTAAACCCTACTCCCTTAATGTCTATGTTCATCTTGATGTCTTGAATTAAGGATTCTAGTGCTGAAAGGAAAAGAGATGGTGAAAGAGGACAACCTTGCCTTTTACCTTGTTGTAAAGTGAACGACTCCGAGAGTGACAAATTGATCGCTATGCGTGCCATAGGCGCTAGGTACAAGGCCATGACCATATTTATATACGATTCCCCCAAGTTAAACGAATACATGCATTGCTTTAAAAATGACAATGAAACCCTGTCAAACGCCTTTCCAGTGTCCAAAGTAATCTCTATTGTAGGAACTTGATTAATAGTAGCATTTTCCAGAACATGGAATAGCAAGCGAGTATTGTCATTTGACATACGATTATCTGAAAGAAACACGTAGTGATAGATTCCTTACCTTAGAATGACCCCCAGGCGTCAGACTGGACCCGGAAAGTTTTCGTCAGCAGTACCCTTGTGCGTTGGAAGGTGGCGTCGTGCAGCTCAGCGTCCGTCGTTGGTGTCATGGTCGCCGAGATGACGTCGCGGCAGCTACTTATAAAACTGCCCTTGCACGCTGACGTCAGATCCCTTAACGCGCCAGCAAGCGCAGATCCGGAGAGAGTAGTACCCCCAGTCATTTTTTTACTGAGTTTTTTGAGGCTTTATGTCTTTTTTCAAGTCGATCGACTCCTGGTGCCGTATGGATGCCTGGCTTCAAGTCGTGAGGGGACTGTCATTGCATGATGTCGGTGACGAATCCGCACCGTGTGTTTAACAACTGCCGGGGGCGCGATCACGACCCCAAGTCGTGCCTCGACTGCCGGGCCATGGCGCTGAAGTCTTTGCGGGAGCAGTCCCGAATGTTGCTTGAATTCCGGCAGTCTGCTCAAGGTCCTGGTCCCGTGGGAGGTCGAGGGAGTGGTTGTGGAGCCACCACCATCGTTCGTCAGGATCGAAGTCTTCGCACTCTGGGTCAGGTAAGGCGAAGCATCACATGAAGTCGAAGAAGCGCCATCGCTCTCCTGCTTCCCCTTGCGTGATCTGGCTGAGGGTGCGGGTGGCGCCTCCCCAGCCGCTCTGGCAGAGCCAACGCAGTCGCCGTCGGCCTACCCGTCCTTCCTGGGTCCATCGGCGACTCCGGCCCAGCTGCAGGAATTTCTGTCAGCCATGGCCCACCTCTTTGGGCCGTCGAGCCCCGTTTGCCTGACTGGGGGTCCTCGCCCTTTACTGTCCACGGCTCCGGCTTCGCTTTCGGTTCCGGCCCTGGCGCTGCAGTGCCACCTTGGATCCCGGTGGACGCCAGTTGACCTTGTGACACCTTCACAGATGTCAAACCCCACCGGCACCACCTCCGACGGTGCCCGTTCTACCAGACAATGTCATCCCCGGCTTCAGTCCCGATGTGGACACGGTGCCAGAACAGCGTCGCTAAACACCGATTCGGATGCCGATGGGACCTTTCTGTCCCCATGTCCAGCCTCCTTATTTTCGGCCTGTTCATCAGCCTTTGGAGGAAGGGGAGGACTGGGAGGGGTCTGAGGACCCGCTCACAGCTCAATGTGAGTTTGACCATGACTTGGCAGAGGAGCTGGGGGATGCCAGTGGTCTTGATACCTCTCCTGACCTTGGCATGCTAACTCCTCCTACCGTGGCTACGGAGGAGGGTGCAAGTTATGCAGTGGGGTTGCGTAGGGCGGACGAGGCCCTCCACCTCGAGCTCCCTATGGTGGCTGTCAGGACTAGCCTCCTGACAGAAGTGCTTCAGCCGACGGCTACCTCTGTGGAGCCACTGCTGCCCTCTAATGACGCACTTTCCGACTTTCTTTTGGGTACCTGATGCAAGCCCAACACAGGGGCTCCTGTGGATAGGAACGTGGCCCGATGCCATCGCCCTGCTCCGGCCGACCCCCTTTTCCTTTCCCAAAACCCCACCCCGAGAGCTTGGTTGTCCAAGCCTCAACTTCCCAAAGCGCATTCCCTACCGCACCCCCAGACAGGGAATCCAAGAGACTGGAATAGTTTGGCAAAAAGATTTTTTCTTCCGTCACTGCAGGGCTGCGGTCTTATGAACACCACATGCCTCTTGGACCATTATTCCCACTCTGTGGAATACAGTGGCGCAAGTGTTGCCTCGGTGTCTGGTGGAGGCCCGGACAGTGCTCTCTCAAGCTATTGCTGAAGGGAGGGATGCAGCCAAGTTCACAATCTGTTCTGGCCTTGACACCTTCATCGATGGGAAGGGCGATTTCCACGACCGTGGCGCTCCTCTGCCACGCCTGGCTGAGGACAACTGGTTTCTCTGGGGATGTCCAGAACACTCTCATGGACATGCCCTTTAATGGCATTCGCCTTTTTGGCAACAAGGCATATATTGTGTTAGAGCGCTTTAAGGACTCGTGGGTTACGGCCAAGCCCTTGGCCTTTCGGCCACTCGCCTTCCTCCGCCTTCTGCTTTTCGCTCCTTTCGTGGCCACGGAAGGGGCGCCTGAATCGTTCGCTTCAGAGCCACAGGCCCACGCATCCACAGTCGCGCCGCGGAACCCGCCGAGGTGGGTCAGGGGGCCAGCGTGCGGGTCAGTCCACCTTCACCCCGGCCTCCACTGCCTCCAAACCTTCCTAGTCCGCTTTTTCAGGCCCATCAAATGCCAGTGGGCGTCAGGATTCGCCATTGGACAGGTGGGTTTTACAAATAGCCCGAAGGGGCTAATCTCGCCACTTCGAGACTACCCCACCCGCCATGCCACCCCAGTACCACTGCATGTCGGGGATCACTTGGCACTTCAACAGGAAGTCGTGGTCCTCTTGGCAAAGGGGGCCAACAAGAGTTCCAGCGCCAGTAGTAGAATGTGGTCGCTACTCCCACTACTTTGTGGTGCCCAAGAAGGACAAGGGCCTGCATCCTATTTTGGACCTCCAAGAACGTCAATCGCTTCCTCCGGAAGGAGAAGTTAAAGATGTTAACTCTCTGGCTCAGGTCTGGTCTGCCCTCCACCCTGGAGACTGGATGGTAGCATTGGATCTGCAGGACGCATATTTCCGTCCTGCCGGCCCACCGGCGTTACCTACGGTTGGCCACAAGTACTTTCGGTTTACCATGCTCCCCTTTGGCCTTACCAGCACCCCTCGGGTGTTCACAAAAGTGATGGCGGTGATCGTAGCTCATCTGCGCAGATCACTGGTTCCAGTCTTCCCGTATCTCGAAGACTAGCTGTTGAAGGCGGGTTCGCCCCAGGCAGTAGTCTCCCACCTCCAGACTGCGGCCGACCGCCTGCATTTGCTGGTGTTCTCCGTCAATGTGCCGAAGTTGCACCGGATTCCCTCTCAGAAGCTCCTCTTCATCGGAGCGGTTCTTGATACGACGCTCTTTCGGGTCTATCCTCCTGAACGGCGAGTCCAGGATATTCAGGCTCTGATTCTGATCTTTCTGCCTCTATCCTGGGTTTCGGTCAGGATGACCCTGAGGCTGCTGGGCCTCATGGCTTCCTGCATCCTGCTGTTCGATCATGCCAGATGGCATATGCAGGCTCTGCAGTGGGACCTGAAGTTCCAGTGAGCGCAGCATCAGGGGAACCTGTCTGAGTCCATCAAGATCTCAGAGGGCATTGTGCAACAATTGCAGTGGTGGCTCACAAACTGGCATTGGGTCAATGGTAGATCCCTCTCCCTTCCCCAGCCTGAGCACACAGTGGTGATGGATGCGTCCCTCCTGGGGAGGGGTGGCCACATGGGAGAAGTGGAGATCAGAGGCGCCTGGTTTCCGGCGGAGTCCCGGCTCCATATCAACCTCTGGAGCTCCGGGCGATCCGACTTGCACTGAAGGCATTCCTTCCCTCTGCCAAGGGGAGAGTAGTGCAGGTGTTCACAGACACCACCGCCATGTGGTACTGCAACAAACAAGGTGGGGTGGGGTCGTGGACCCTCTGTCAGGAGACACTGCGCCTCTGGACATGGCTGGAACATCAGGGCATTTCCCTGGTGGTTCAACACCTGGCAGGTTCACTGAACACCAGGGTGGAAGAACTCAGCCGCACGTGCATGATGGATCACAAATGGAGTCTTCACTCAGACATGGTGCAAGGTCTCTTTCAACATTGGAGAGAGCCTTGGTTAGATCTATTAACCACCGATGAGAACGTGCAATGTCAGCAGTTCTGCGCTTTGGAATTTCCAAGATGGCGCTCGCTCGGCGACGCTTTTCGATGCGAGTGGAGCTGCGGTCTGTTGTACACCTTTCCGCCTATACCACTTCTGCCCAGAGTGCTGAAGATCAGGCGCGGCCAGGCCCAAGTCATCCTTGTGGCTCCGGACTGGGCTCAAAGAGTATGGTATCCCGAGCTACTCAGTATGACCATCGATCCCCCGATCCAAAGGCCTCTTCAGGAGGATCTTCTGTCGCAGCAGCAGGGGACGGTCCTCCACCTAAATCTGTCCAGTCTCCACCTCCTTTCGTGGAGGTTGAGCGGCGGCAGTTGATTCCTTTCAATTTGCCATCTGAAGTTTGCGATGTCATTCTGGCAGCCAGACGTCCCTCCACTAAGTTGGTATAGGCCTGCAGGTGGAACAGATTTGTGGCATGGTGCATAGCAAAGGCTGTGGATCCCCTTTCTGCCCCTCTTTCAGGAGTCTTTTTGTTCCTTCTTTCCTTGGCCCAGCAGGGCTCTGCTCTGGGCACTATCAATGGCTACCTTTCTGCTATTTCAGCCTTTCTAAGGGTCCCTGATCAGATTCCTGAAAGGCATTACTCACCATTTCCCTCCTATTCCTTTTGTGATGCCGCAGTGAGACTTGAACCTGGTTCTCACATACTTGATGTGCGCTCCCTTTTAGCCTCTTCACAACTGTCCTCTACGTCTATTGACTCTAAAAACTGCTTTCCTGGTTGCCATCACATTGGCTATGAGAGTGAGTGAGCTCCAGGCTCTTGTAAACCTCCTTTTCTATCTGTCCATCCGGACAAGGTTGTGCTCAGAACCCGTCCATCTTTTTTGCCAAAAGTTGTCACTGCTTTTCACTTCGGGCAAACCATCACTTTGCCCACCTTCTTTCCGCATCCTTCCAGAGAGGAAGAAAGGCTCCACCGCCTGGACCCAAAACGTGCGCTCTCATTTTACCTGAACCGCACACAACAGTTCCGTGTGGATGACCAGCTCTTTGTTGGCTACGTTGGCGCCAAGAAAGGTCGGGCTGTACACCAGCGGACTATCTCCAGATGGGTCGTCTTGTGTATTAAAGCCTGTTATTCTTCGGCTAAGAAGGAGCCTCCGTTGGGGCTGTGCGCTCACTCTACCAGGGTGACGGCTGCCACCACGGCATTGGGACGTGGTGTCCCCTTGCAGGATATCGTCCCCTTGCAGGATATCTGTCAGGCAGCTAGGTGGGCCTCGCTGCACACTTTTACTAAGCATTACTGCCTGGACAGCCAAGTCTGGAGAGACGGCTTCTTTGGCCGTTCGGTACTCCAACTTTCTGGTGTGATCTTGGTTCGCAGACCCACCACCGGGGTTGGTATTGCTGGGGTGTCTATTCTAAGGTAAGGAATCTATCACTACGTGTTTCTTTCAGATGAAAAAGTTGCTTACAATATATCTGTAAGAAACATTAGTAGTGATAGATTCCTTACCACCCCACCCATCCTCCCCGCTCTGTGAACTGATTTCTAGGGTTAAGGTCATCTCTTTCAGGGCCCCAGTTTCAAGGCACCAGTGGTCAGTATCTTGCATGGCTCTGCGTTCCTGGCGCGGAAAGTCGTGTACAGAACTGACAGCGCGCAAGGGCGGCATCTAAGTAGCTGCCGCGACGTCATCTCAGCGACCACGATGCCAACGACGAACGCGGATCCGCACATCGCCACCTTCCGACGCGCAGGGGTACTGCTGACAAACTTTCTGGATCCAGTCTGACGCCTGGGGGTAATTCTAAGGCAAGAAATCTATCATTACTAATGGAGAGGAGTTGGCCTAACGGCTAGGGCGGTCGACCTCGAATCTGGGGAGCTGGGTTCGAGTCTCTGCAATGACGCTGAACATCCTGTGATTCTGGGCAAATCACTTAATCTCCCCGTGCCTAACAAAAATGAATGTGTGTCCTAATGTAACGTAACTGGCGCTATGTAAAGCACTCTGATACCCGTTTCGGGTCAAGTTCGCGCTATATTAAACTGCAAAACTGCAAAAAAAAAAAAAAAGTTTTACAGATATAACATTATCGAAGGTAAGTAACTTGTTCTTTAAGAAAGCCAACTTGTGAATTACTTATCAAATGTGGGAGAACTGTGTTAAGTCTTGTGGCTAAAAAATTTTGCATAAATCTTACAATCGACATTAATGAGAGATAATGGTCTATAATTCTTTAGCAATAGGGGATCCTTCCCTTCTATAGGAATAACTATAATGTTAGCTTCTGTCATGGAATTTGTCGTACGTCCTTTATTAGCTATATTGTCAAATACTTTTAACATAGTTGGCTGCAATAAGTCTGTAAAAGTTTTATAAAAAGTGGCTGTAAACCCGTCAAGACCCGGAGCCTTATTGTCTTTCAGGGATTTACTCTATTTAGTCACTTCTAGTGCACTTATTGGTTCTCCTAAATCTAATTTATCTGTTTCGTTCAGTTGGGGCAGATTCAGTTTGTTCAAGTATTGGGTACAGTCATTTAATTTAAATTCTTGGTTGTTTTTATACAAGTCCTCATTGAAGGTTTTAAAGGTATTTAGCATACCCTTCTGTTTAGTATGTGTTTGGTTATTAGTGTCTTTGACGAAATAACATTTTGGTTCTGTTTGTGCTTAAGATAGGAAGCCAACATTTTACTTGCTTTGTTGTCTTCGCAGAGTTTAAGGGCTTTACATTTGTTCACCCATACTCCCGCACGTTCACTCAGAATTTTATTGTATTCATATTTCTTTAGTGTTAGAAGGTTAAGAATATTAGTATCCTTTAATGAAATGGCATTTGAGGACTCCCAAGAGTTTAATTTCATGTTCCAACTTAACTAATTCAGAATTAAGGTTTTTATTGATTTTTGTTTTAATTTCAATGATGATCCCCCCCTAATGGTTGCCTTCAGTGCATCCCAAAGGTTGTTTACGTTAGTCTCTGGGAGATCATTATGCTTAAGGTAATCTGTAATTGCCTATTCAAATTTATTTTTATCTTCAGGGTCTTAAAGAACATCGTTGTTAAAATGCCATCGTTTGGATGAGGGTTCATTATGACTACCTGCCAATTTAACACTGATACACAAATGATCGGAAACTAGCTTGGGCGATATGTCGGAGTGATCAATTAGATGTGTGAATGAACTGGATATAAGTATGTAATCTATTTTAGTGTATGAGTTATGTGGGGGGAGGAAAAAGTGTAATCTCTGGAGTCCCGGTGTTAAAGGCGCCAGGCATCTTTAAGGTTAAACTTAGTACATATGTTTTGAACTATGCCATGCGATCTTGACGTGATATTTACATGTAGATTGGTGATCAATTATCGGATCCAGCGGGAGATTGAAGTTGCCACCAACTATAATGAGATCATCCTGGGGGAGATTTTCTATAGTGTTCAAGATACCCTCCCAGTTTGGGTCGGCTGTGTTGGGGCCGTATATATATATATATATATATATATATATATATAATATTTACAACGTGTATGGAATCTTCCCCTTTCTTCAGATGAGTGACCAATAATCTACTTTCACTATCATGTGATTGTGATTCCAAGGAACTATTGGCTTTCCTTGCTATTAGGGTGATCACTTGCTTTTTATGATCCGCTGGTGAGCAAGAGACCTATGATATCCAGTTCTGCTTAATAAATGCGGCATCATCCTCGGATAACTTTTTTTCTTGTAGTAATATAACGTCCCATTTAGTTTTGGCTAAATAATCAAAACATTTCCGGTGTTTAATTGGGAGGTTAAGCCCTTTGACATTTAGCGAAACAATGTTGAGATCTTCTGTAATATTATATGTCTTAGATTGAGCCATCACATAGGTAAGTGAAGATAAAATGTATTAGTCTCATTCATTGAATATAATATATTGAATAACAGCACAAGTCAATTGTTCTGAATAAACAATAGATGCATAAAGATTACTTATATTGACTGCAGAAATTATACTGACAACATATACGAAATAAGCAGCACGTAGGAACTCTTGAATAGACAATGCAAACCTCGTCAAAAACAATTATGAGAAAGAAATAAAAACAGAAAAAGAAAAGAACGATAAAAGTAAAACACAACTGAGGATACCCAAGATACAAATCACAAAAATCCCAGTCTTATTCCGTAAATCTTGGGTATCCCCGAAACCTCTCCCCACACCCCCCACCCTCCCTACCCATCCCCGCATACCTCGAATGTTAGGAGGCGCGACGCCAGGAGTGTCAAACGGGGAAATACTTATCCTAAATTGGTAAAACCTTCCAGAATATATCATATGACAAAGCAGGTTATATGTTATAATACAGAACTATGCATTATAGCAACTTAGCACATATAAATGCCAGAAAAAAAGGCGTAGTCGCATTTATCTATACAAGACTTGGTAACCAATATAACCAAGAGACAAATGCAAGTCCTACACTTAAAAGACATTAAAGAGAGAGGAATATGTCAGCAGTAGGCAATCTCTATAATTAAGGAGACCGGTCAATGTTTGAAAAACTACCTTATTAGCATCTTCTAAAACACCATTGAACTTGTGAATGCTTAATAATGTATAAAAATAACCACCGCATACTAAGCAACATGATACACACCTAGTGTTAAAGAATAGAGACCAACAAATATGTCAAAAAATTGGCACAGCACACTGAATAAACATCATAAAACATGAGTCTTCCGAGCAGGAGGAGATAAAGACATTAATATATATGAACAAGCCTACGAGGCAAAACGGCCTGAATGTGATATGGCGCTGATATCATGACTTCCTTTTATTGGAAAAGGAATGTGTAAAGTCCATGTCCTGAGTGGGAGGACCATCTAGAAAGTCTTTAGGGTCCGTAAAATAGCGATGTTTCCCATTGACTAGAATACTAAATTTGGCAGGACCAGCAAAGGAAAACTGAAAGTTTTTGTCTCTTAACTGGTCTCGAAGAATGAGGAAGCCCCTTATAGTGTCAACTGTAGGTTTATAATAGTCCTGTGTGAAAATTATATTTTGACCGTTCCAAGTAATCTGTCGGTTTTTACAGGCAAAATTGAGAATGGCTTCCATATGTTGATATCTCAACGGCTTGCAGATGATAGGACGGGTTGTTTGCTGTGAAGAGGAATTAAGTCGAATTCTGTGCGCTCAGTCCGACTCTAGGGTATTTGAGAATTTTATACCCGTGATCGGAGGTATCCAGTTCTCAAGGAAGGTTCTGCATCATTCTGCTGAGTCTTCTGAACCTTCTGGAATACCTAGGATTCTAATGTTGCCTCTCCTGTTTCTATCTTCAAGTTCAGCTGCATGTTTCTTTAGACTGGCCGTCGTATCCCTAAGAGATTGCAATTCTTTGCTGGCTTGAGAGGAAGCGTACTCAACATCACTGATTCAATGTTCTGCAGTTGGTTTTTTAGAGTTGATTGTGTTCATGTCCGTACTAATGGCAGTTAGTTCTAGTTGCATAGCCACCGTATTTTGTTTGGTGGACTTAGCTAAATCGTGAACATAGACTAATTTTTTGAGAATCATGTCCATCGTACTATTTATGTCCGCTTTGGCTTTGATGGGAGAGTCAGAAGGTGAGGGATCACCATTGTTTCTTTTGTACTGAATTTTGGACTCCTTTTCTGCCATTGTGAAGATCTTGTAAGAAGAGGATATAAACCTTCTTGTATTGGTAATGCTAATGCTAGCGATAGTATTAGGGGTTAAACCATAATAGAGTACAAACTTCTAGATGATTACCAGCACGCATGGACTGTATCAAATAATGAAATGGCGGTACACTTCCTGAAAGAATTGCTCGCCCTGAGATGAATCGCAAAATATATTGTGGATCGCAAGCCAGACTTTTGGGTGTACGACTTGGCCCCTGCTAATGAACAAAGGAAGGAGGCCATCTGCAAAGACCTTTTTTTATTAGGTAACTGCACTGTCTTCACAGCGTGAACCTAAGCCCTTCCAATCACAAGAATCACCACCTATTCAATACAGGCTGATAGGTCAAACAAGCCTGGCTGTTGAAAAGTTAACTAAATACATTTTGTAGCATGTAGTATCCTTAAACCCCACTGAAAAATACTTAAGCCCCACAGACAACAAGGCATCCAGCAGATGAAAGCTGATGTCTGAATAGATGGGGAATGACACCACTGAAAGACTAAGCACTTTAAAAGTTATAGAGGGCACCAACGCATTGCAGGATACACCTATGTAGAACTGATAATGATGGTAAAGCACCCCCTAGCTGGAGAAATCCGAAGAGGATCACATCGGGCACTACCTTACTGCAGAGTCAGCCGGCAAAATGACCATACGAAAGTGCTGTAGACTGAAACTTCGGCGCCATTTTTGGATCGGAATCCATTAATATGAGGATTGTCATGGAGGCAAAATCGGTCATAATCTAAAGCGCTCCGCAAGTAGACCATGCGCTGCAACAATAATCATTACTAACTTCTTCACTTCAGCGCTCGTACTTGCACAGCCGCCATTTTAAGGTTAGGCACTGAAGAGGGAGTCGTCAGGAAGCTGGAAACTGCCTCGCTATGAAGCGCTCCACATATTCTGCTCGTGCTGCATCCACAATGATCACACAATCCCCTCGTCCTCATTACCCCTCACCACCATAGCTGGTAAGGCAGTCTCCGCATTACTCATGAAGATGTCATCTCAGTGTCAGGCCTCACAAACAAAGATCACCGCAAGAATCAAATCGTGGCTGAAAGGTGCGAATACCTTGTCGGACGGTGAGACTGGTCCATTTCACTTAGATCGGGTGCTTAATAGGGCAAACAGGGTCCTTGTTGGCAGTTAAAAGACCTCTGTGTAGAAGTTGCTCTTAATCCGCCATTTTGAGCCATCAAGCTTCCATAATCGGCAAAGTTGCAGACGACATTTCTGCTCACATGAGCGCAACCCGGTCAACAGCGAAGGCACCCACAGGAGCAGCGCTTCAACAGGAACTGAAGTCTGGTTCTCTGGTGTGCGGTCGAGCACCGAAACTCTGGAATCCATGCATTCCGTCTCTGCCATTGACAGAGAGACTGGATTAGACAGCCATCGGCTCTGCCGTCCAAGCCACGCCCCCTGGAAGGTTTGATTCTTAACCATGTTTCTTGATGTAGCAGTATAATAAAATGGAGTAGTGATTGATAAATGCCCCATGATCGTAGCATATTCGAATAAGCGATTTTGGTCCACGGTTGGTGAATGCAGTTATGTAATTTATATAGCAGACACGTAATGTAAAATGTGTTAATTGGCTTTTGGGCCAATAGTGGCAGTGCTACTATGTTATCCATTGTCAAACAGCCACCCAGGAAGCCCATTTGATCTAGTGGTATCACGTTCCTATATTTGACATTTGCTAAGTAAATAATTCGCAAAGATTTTACCATCGCAGTCAAGAAGGGCGACAAGTCCGTTTTTTCGGGGTTATTTCTTGCCCACTTTTTATAAATTAGATGTTTAAATATGAGTTTCCAAGCCTGTAGTACAATCCCGTATGTCAGGATGTTGCAAATTAGCTGACATAACAGTGCACTCCAGAGTCTTGAATCGGATCTCAAGATATCAATGGATAGTTCATACGGGCCAGGCGCCAGGGATGTTCTGTTTTTTATGATCAGGTGGACAATATCTTCTGTTACTGATGATATGAATATCTGACGTCATCAGCAGAGGATTGCGGTCGCGTAAGTTATAGTTGCCTGCACTAACTATAACGGGGGAATTTCAATGGTTTTTCACAAGTGAAATGTCCAGCTAACTATAACATGTGTGAAACCTATGGTTTTTTAAGTGAATTTGCAAGGTTTTTTAAATGCTAATTCCTAACTATAACGTGTGTGAAACCTATGGTTTTTTCAGTGAATTTGTACGGTTTTTTAAATGCTAAGTTATGTATTTTTTTTATTTTTTTAAGGTTTTTCACCGTGCGCGTACCGTACGCGCACAGTGCGCTTCGCGCACCCTGCGCGCGCTTTGGGCGCGCAGTGCGCTTCGCGCACCGCACGCCCACTTTAGGCAGTTCGCGAAATTTTTCCGTTTCTACCGTACGCGCACGCTACGCGCACTCCGCGATTTTTCGAAACAAAATTTAAATACATTTTGGCCCTTGGGGGTCCTTCTGGGAACCCCTGACAAAGGCTAGGGGGTCAGGAATAGTCCACCCTGCCCTCTTTTCACGTTCTCCACCTTTGTTTTTCACCCCCTTAGACTGCGAGAGACAAAATGGCGGCTGACACTTCCTGGTTTCGACCGATTCGAATGTTTACTAAGATCTAACAACCAATCAGAATCGCGCTCGCGCATGGCAGCGTGCGCGTACGGTAAGTTTTACCGTACGCGCACGGTGCGCGCTTATAGATGTATATATATGCTTTTAAATGCTATTTTCTCAGGAAATACTGAACAGATTTACACCAGACCTGCAAAAGGCACATCCCTGACCTGAGGACTACCTCTCTGCCAAATTTCAAGTAATTCTGTTCAGCCGTTCGGGCTGTAGCTTGGACTAAAGGTCCTATGGAAAAATGCATGGGGAAAACGCGTTTTGGGACCCCCCCTTTTTCTCAGCCCCCGCTTGACGAATCCCCCCGAGACTTTCAGGGAAGGAGCGCCCCACCTATTTTGAAAATTTCGCGAGGATTCGTCAATCGGCGCCAAAGTTATTCCAAATAGAATGTTGCGGATTTCCTATGGAAACACGATCCTAACTATAACTATCTACTGGCGACCGCCAGTAGATAATATATATGTGTGTGTGTATATATATATATGTGTGTGTATATATTACCTACTGGCGGTCGCCAGTAGGTAGTTATAGTTAGGACCACGTTTCCATAGGAAATCCGCAACATTCTATTTTGAATAACTTTGGCGCCGGTTGACGAATCCTCGTGAATTTTTCAAAATAGGTGGGGCGCTACGCTCCGCTCCTACCCTAAAAGTCTCGTGGGGATTCGTCAAGCGGGGGCTGAGATAAAAGGGGGGTCCCAAAACGCGTTTTTCCCATGCATTTTTCCATAGGACCTTTAGAACGAGCTACAGCCCGAACGGCTGAACAGAATTACTCAAAATTTGGCAGAGAGGTAGTCCCTAGGTCAAGGAAGTGCCTTTTGTAGGTTTGGTGTAAATCTGTTCAGTAGATTCTGAGAAAATAGCCTTTAAATCAATATATATATCTGAGCCCGCTTACGGTACGCTTACCGTACGCTTACGGTAAGCGTACGGTGGCGTGCGCGAGCGCGATTCTGATTGGCTCTTAGATCTTAGTAAACATTCGAATCGGTCGAAACCAGGAAGCGGCGGCCACCATTTTGTGTATTTCACTCTGAAAAAAAAGAGTGAAAACAAGGAAAGGGGGCAATGAGGAGAGTTACAGACCCCCTAACATTTGTAAGGGGGTCAAAGAAGGACAGAAAAGTACAAAAAAAACATTTATTGATTTTAAAAAAAATCACGGGGTACGCGTACGGTAAGCTTACGGTAAGCGTACGGTAAAAAAAAAAAATAATAAATAAATGAAAAGCAGATTTAAGAGTTTAGATATTAGGGAGCTCTAAAAAGAGCTGTTGTGTTTCTGAAGTCATTTTTTTAGTGGTACCTACAAGTAAGTACCGATGCAGAGTCTAAGGTTCAAGAGGAAGACTCTGTTCCCTTCATCATTGAAGTGCACACCATCTCCTCTATAAATGTCTTGCATGTCATAACGCAAGTTGTTGTGGTAAATGGCACCCATACCATAGTCACGGAGGAAAGCAGAAACAGATTTGTTGACGTGCTTTCTTGCTTTGTCAATCTGTGGACAGAAATGATTGGACCAGTTCCATTTTTGCCTTTGGCATATGTTGGAAAACACAAAGGCAGTTTTAGGGAAAAGTGTAAACAGTTGTGCAAAGGTGTCCTTCATAAGCATTTCCAGACCTACCCCAGTCAAAGTGCCTAGGTCATTGCCACCACAGTGCACTATTATGAGGTCAGGGTGTTGGATTTGAATGAAGGATTTCACCAATGGCATCAATTGGTGCCACTTTAACCCTCTCTGACCAATCCATTTAATGTCTACATTTGGCAAAGCAAGGTCTCTCACCATACCTGTTTTCTCTGCAAACTTTTCACTCCAGAAGACATAGCTGTGCCCTACAATCCACACTGTGAACATCTTCAAAGGAGAACTGGATGCACTCAGGAGGTGTCTTTCAGTAGAATGGCAATATGAAAAGAAAGACAGTTTGGAAATGGAGGCATACATATTTTTTTCAAAACAAAAAGAACTGATTGGCTGTTTCATACCATTCTAGAATAAAAACTAGGCTGTATGTGTAAATTAATAGAAGCATGTTTTGTATTGGTAAAAAAAAATGTGTAACCAAAGAACAGTACTATGGATTTGCTGTTAGGTTTGAAAAGTCAAGCACTCTTGCTCTGTGGAATTGAAACATTGTTTGGCGAACTTCTGACCTAACTCAACACAGCAGTGTTCCATGAGCTGTTGCTATGGTAGCAGGCAGAAGTCAAGTTGGGGGAAGGGTACTAGGCAGAAGTCAAGTTGGGGGAAGGGTACTTTTGGAAAAGGGTTGGTTTTCAACCAATAGAAATGTGTGATTACATTTGAAAAAAAGGGGGAAGCACTGAGATTTGAAACTTACATGTATATGTGTGGAAAAATAGAGGGAAAGTTTGCCATTATCTGGTTCTGCTGAGAGGAGAGAGGTGAACAGAACAGAGATCCTGGCTCTGATAATCTGCTGTTTGAGTGTCACATTTCTTTCACAACTAACTAATTTTAAAGGTGAGTTTACAGTTTGAGAGGGGATGTATGTGGTAACTTAAGAAATGAATAATAGAAATGGAAATTGTTTTTGTTGTTGTTACACATGGTGGTTTCATAATGTGTCAGTCTGTAAAAGTGATTTTCACTTGCCCCGAAAAAAAAAAGAGCAGTAAGTGTGCTTTCAAATTGGCAAAGAAATTTCGTTTTGGGACTAATGTGAAAACATGACTGTGTGCAGAGAGGAATTATAGGCAGAGATTTATTGCGTCTTGCTCTGGTGATTTCACAGTTGCATTAGATGGAAAGGGGGAGCGAATTTTTGGGGGAAGAAGCAGAGTCTTAGCACACACCCATGTGCTTGCCATGTATAGTCATGCACAGTATTTACAAGCGAGTGGGGTTTTCAGGTTTCAGTCTGTAATGCAAATACATTCAGCATCACTAAGGCTGGTTGCCCTTGCTGGAGTGTAGGCAGTCACCGAGAATACACATGGTGGTGGTCTGAAAAAACAGTTTGGACATGTGCATTTAAATAAATCAAAAAAAGTGGTTTCATAATGTGTCAGTCTGTAAAAGTGATTTTCACTTGCGCCGAAAAAAAAAAGAGCAGTAAGTGTGCTTTCAAATTGGCAAAGAAATTTCGTTTTGGGACTAATGTGAAAACATGACTCTGTGTGCAGAGAGGAATTATAGGCAGAGATTTATTGCGTCTTGCTCTGGTGATTTCACAGTTGCATTAGATGGAAAGGGGGAGCGAATTTTTGGGGGAAGAAGCAGAGTCTTAGCACACACCCATGTGCTTGCCATGTATAGTCATGCACAGTATTTACAAGCGAGTGGGGTTTTCAGGTTTCAGTCTGTAATGCAAATACATTCAGCATCACTAAGGCTGGTTGCCCTTGCTGGAGTGTAGGCAGTCACCGAGAATACACATGGTGGTGGTCTGAAAAAACAGTTTGGACATGTGCATTTAAATAAATCAAAAAAAGTGGTTTCATAATGTGTCAGTCTGTAAAAGTGATTTTCACTTGTAAAAAGTGATTTTCACTTGCCCCGAAAAAAAAAAAGAGCAGTAAGTGTGCTTTCAAATTGGCAAAGAAATTTCGTTTTGGGACTAATGTGAAAACATGACTCTGTGTGCAGAGAGGAATTATAGGCAGAGATTTATTGCGTATTGCTCTGGTGATTTCACAGTTGCATTAGATGGAAAGGGGGAGCTAATTTTTGGGGGAAGAAGCAGAGTCTTAGCACACACCCATGTGCTTGCCATGTATAGTCATGCACAGTATTTACAAGCGAGTGGGGTTTTCAGGTTTCAGTCTGTAATGCAAATACATTCAGCATCACTAAGGCTGGTTGCCCTTGCTGGAGTGTAGCACTCTGGACATGGGCTTTTTAAAAAATCTGAAAAGTGGTTTCATAATGTGACAGTTTGTAAAAGTGATTTTCACTTGCCCAAAAAAAAGAGCAGTTTGTGTGCATTCAAATTGGCAAAGAAATTTCGTTTTGTGACTATTGTGAAAAGAAATGTAGTAATATATTTAAATACAATAAAGGATTTTTTTTTTAGTTTTTTTCAGGTATTGCTGAAGAGCAGTGAACAAAATTTAAGATGCCTACAAAATCCAGAGTTCAAAAAACGCTAAAAAAAAAACTATATTTGAAGACAACTGGAGGACCAAAGTTAGTAGAAGATGCTCATGTTGGGAAAAAGAAAAAATCTTCTGGTAAGCAGAAAAAACAATTTCTTAAAAATATATTCAAAACAAAGAAAAATGTACAAAATGTCTGTACTGGAAAGAATGTTACAAAAGGAAGAGAACAGGAAAAAATTGAGAATTTAGTTAATGCAAATATACCTTCTGCAACTGAAAAGATTTACATAAACAGAAAAACAGCGTTTAAAGAGATACGTAGAAAAATGTTTCAGAGAAGAGTTATGTCCAATTTGATAAAGGATGTGAAGAAATATAAGCAAAAGGCAAAATATTACAAGAGAAAAAAAGAAATTGAAGCCATTGCAGCAAAGGCATTAGAATTAAAAAGGAAACTATTCATATTAATTTTGAATAGGATGCGTACATTAGACAAAATGGTTAATGTACTGAAATCACATAGCAAAAGGAAAAGAGTAGTGAACAGAACAAACTTTTGTAAAGTGTTTTTAGGAAAGTGGATGCATAGTTCAAGTAGTGAACCTTTTTTTAATGAAGAGAGCTATTTTCAAAGTAATAGTTTGCTGCATGCAGTTGACACCAGAGGTCGTTCATACGAAGTAACAAATGGTTGCATAATGGAGAAGGAGATAATGGTTCCAAGAGATGAGGTACAAGTGATGGCAGATGAGGCAATGGGGAGACGTCCTAAAGCCCCAGTGTACACTTGGAATTGTAGTAGTATTTGCACTGTGCGTCAGGAATGTATTGACAAATTTCGAGAGTTTCTAAGAGAATATAGTAAAAAAAGTGTAAAACAGAAGATTAAGGTGCTTCAAAGTCTGGATCCATGCAGAGTGAGAGAGAATACTGGTTTGCAGGGTCATTCTCTGGCTTGTCTATCTAGAAAAGTGTGCAATAGTGTTTTCCATCATTTTAGGATGCTGGCTGTTCATCATACTGGAATGAGAAAGTTTGTGAGACGGTTGTATTTTGCCAAAAGTCCAGCAATAAAGTTAAATGAATTGAATAGGGCTCTGTTCCGAGGAACGGTATCAGATGTAGAGAAGGTTGTTGATGAAATTCAGTTTTGTTACTTTGGTCCTGAACAAAACAGTGCAGAGAAGGACACAGTAAATGAGGAAGAAGTGGAATAGAATGTAGAACCTTCTGTAAGTAAGACATTTAATGATCACATAACAAAATTTGCAATAGTCTCTAATGAAAGACCAAATGTTACTTGTATTTGTTGCCGCAGAACTCATTATAGAAAACAAACTAGGAATGTTGATCTCTACAGAAAGAGTGAAAATGAAGATAATTATAAGTGGAAGGATTTTGCCACATATATATTTCTAGAAAATTGTTTTGAATTGGGTGAAGATCAGCGTATTTGTAAATACTGTTACAACAAGTTAGAGGAAAATAGAATGCCGACCAGAGCTGTACATAATAATTTAGAATTGGATGCTATTCCTGCTGAACTTTCTGAATTAAATACATATGAGTCTATACTCATTCAATGTGTTCATCCGTTCCAGACCATAGTACGTATGGAGCCCAAAACTGGTAAATTACCTCCTTCAGATTTACTGAGAGGTTTAAAAGGTAGAGTGGTGTATTTGCCCTTGGATTTGAAAAAAAATATGGAAACTATTGATGCGGATACTTTGGAAACTGAACCATTAATTATTCTGGTTAATGGTGTACCTACAAAGAATAAGAAGATTTGGCAGGAGCTGGTAGATGTGCGGAAAGTACAAAGAGCAAATTTGTATTTGAAAAAAAATAACAAATGGTATGAATCAATTTATATAGAAGAAGAAGAAGAAGAAGAAGATTTTCAAGAAGACACAAACACCAACTGGACAAATTGAAAAAGTGGACAAGTCAAAGGAAGAAGAAATTTATGAACATTTTAGCATACATCCTCTTCATTCGAAAGAAGTTATGGGAGACAATATTGATCTCTTTCAGATGAAGAAAGCAAAAGGAACTCCTGTGAGTGTATGGGAGGAGAGCTTGGAAGCTCGATGTTTTCCTCAGCTGTTTCCTAAAGGAAAAGGAGGACGATACGATGAACGTCCAGAACAGATTCCAGCTTCAGAGTATCGGACTACAAGACTATATGCTGAAGATCCCAGATTTCGACAAAGTATTCCTTATTTGTTCCATCTTTTATTTGAAAGCGACTTGTCTGCACTGTCTTATGCAGTAAATCACATTTTAAAAAGTGGCGTACATTTACAAAATGTGTCTGCTAAGGATTTTATGGAGAAAGTGCAGCACCGAGATGATCATTTGGAAACACAACTGATCAATCTGATGGCTTGTCAGCGTGGGACAAATGAATATTGGTACCGACGCCATGGTGAACTAAAATGCATGTTACGGAATTTAGGAACACCAACATGGTTCCTTACCCTAAGCTGTGCCGAGTACGCTTGGGATGATTTACTGGATTTTCTACGAGAGGCCAATTCAAACATTAAAAACATCGAATACAAGACAGCAGGAGAACTGTGCTCATTGGATCCGGTTAATGTTTGCAGATATTTCAATCATAGATTTGAGGCTATGATGTCCTTCATCTGCAATAAAAAAAAATCCACCCCTTGGAGAAGTAGTGGATTTCTTTTGGAGAAAAGAGTACCAGGCAAGAGGTGCTCCTCATATTCATATGCTGTTGTGGATCAAGGATGCCCCAAAGTTTGGAACAGATGCTGATGAAGCAGTGTTATCTTACATTCAAGAATATGCAACATGTGCTATACCAAAAAGCACAGAAGAGAACAAGTTAAAGGAGCAAGTTTTACGTTTCCAAAGTCATCGGTGTGGAAAATACTGTCGACGGAAATACAAGAGCAAAGAAAAATACTACACTAAATGTCGATTTGGATTTCCTAGACCTGTTCTTTCAAATGGAAGAGTAAACAGTTTTATGTCAGCTGTGAGACATACTATCACAAGAAAATCACCTAAGAATACCTACAACCTTAAAAGAAAAGAAGAATCAAAAAATATAAATGACTACAACCCAGTCATTTTATCCATGTGGAATGCTAACATGGATATACAGTATGTAGCTGACAATTCCATTGCTGTTGCACGATATGTAACGTCTTACATTACGAAATCAGAAAAAACAGAATTGAAGGAAATGTGGGAAGAGATTTCTCACGAGAAGACTGTCAGTAAGAAGCTGTACAGTTTCAGTTTGAAGATGTTATCGCATCGAGAAATTGGATCCTACGAATGTTCAGATAGGTTATCTTCTGCAAGTCTCTACTCGAAGTCAAGAAGAATAATTTGGGCAAGTTTAGGCCTTGCAGCAATGAGAAATCGGGTACTGAAATCTGTAGGAGAAATTGAATATTTGGTCGAGAATGACCCAGAAAGTACAGATATATTGAAAACAAACATGTTGGACACATATTATCCCAAGAGAAGTCAACATCTGGAGAACATGTGTCTCTATGAAGTGCTGCAGAACTACATTTATTCAAGGAAAGCCGCAGAAGACATCAATAATGGAAAATATAAAGTCGTTGGTGAAGAAGGATGTTTGGTGAAGCAAACAAAAGGAAGTTTGATAAATCACCGGAAGCTGAGTTGCGACACTACTGACAAGAAAGAATTTTACTACTTGGCTCTTTTACAGTTGTTTAAACCATGGCGTACAGAGGATGAACTACTGGGAGAATTTCAAAGCTATGAAGATTCATTTAATGCTTGCAAAGACAGCATACAATGCAATACATTCACAACTTATCTGCAAATGTTAAATGAAGAAATTGAACAGGAAACTACAATTGCAGCAGAAATAGCTAGAGACAGTTCTCAGGACAGCCAAAGTTCAGGAACACACAGTCAAGATCCCCTAGGACAACCAATCATTGAAAATGAAGCATCAATAGCCATGAATGAAGTGGAAACGGCTATGAATCAAGCTCAAGAAGAATTTATAGACTTAGAAAATTTGGAAAGACAACTGAATCAAGAGCAGCAACAAATTTATGAAGAGATCAAAAACAAAATTGATCACGGATTTCTACATGTAAAAAAAGAGTGCTCATGCACATCATTTCATCCAATCAGGATGTATGTAAGCGGAGAAGCTGGAACTGGAAAAAGTTTCCTAATAAAAGTCATCAGAAGCTACCTACAGCAAAAAACGGATTCTACTTTGTCTTGTGTGGTTACTGCTCCAACTGGGTTAGCAGCATATAACATAAAAGGAATCACCTTACATCGTTTGCTAATGTTACCAGTGGAGCATGAGAACAAAATACAATTCAACAAGCTAACTGGAGAAGCATCCTTGGAAGTTTCAAGAGTATTGAAGAAGATGCAAGTTCTCATTATTGATGAGGTGAGCATGGTATCAAACCTAATGCTTGCCTTTGTGCATTTAAGAATGCAGCAAATTTTGAAGACAGACTATGACATGTTATTTGGTGGAAAACACGTCATAGTTTTTGGAGATCTTTTGCAACTTACTCCAGTTAAAGGACAACCAGTGTTTAATACTGTGACACATGAAGACACGAAGAAGTCATTGGGAAGCATCGGAAATACAAATATTTGGTCCTTCTTTGAGTACAAGGAACTTATTACTAATATGAGGCAAGCAAACGATGAAGAATATGGAAGTATTCTGAAAGATATCAGGATTGGACTACTGACAGAAGTTGGCAAAAAAGCATTACAGAGTCGGCTGCTACATAATTTATTTCCAAAGGAAGAAATAGTTGCAGAGAAGATATACAAGAACATTGCAGAAAACAAAAGTGTCATCTGCTTAATGCCAACTCTACGTGAATGCTCAATATTCAATGAGGAGCTTTTGAAATTGGAAAAGGAAGAGATCAGGAAATTGGAAGCAGTGGACAAAATTGAGGATGGAAGAATTACTGTCACAGTAACAGGCAAACTGAAAAATAAATTGGACTCACTAGAGAAGAACATCTCCAAAACAGCTGGATTAGAAAAAAATCTATATGTTTGCATGAACTGTAGAGTGTTTTTAAGGAGAAATTTGGATGTTGAGAAAGGTTTAGTTAATGGAGCGATGGGAAGAGTTGTGGGTTTTATTAATTACCAGAAAAAAGAAGGAGTTGAATGTTTAAAAATAAAATTTGATCAGATAGATGAAGTTAAAGATATTTGTCGTTGTACAGTTCGTTTTATGCTTGTGAAAGACTTATATGTACGTAGGAAGCAGTTTCCGTTTTCTCTAGCATATGCTGTAACTATTCACAAGTCTCAAGGATTGACTGTAGATTGTGCATTTGTGAACATTGGTTCAACTGTGTTCAAAGAAGGTATGGCATATGTTGCTTTGTCACGAGTCAAAACATTATCAGGTTTATTCATGATAGACTTTGATGACTCAAAAGTTAGTGCTGATACAAACTGTGTAAAAGAGTATAATAGATTAAGAAGAAGCTATGCTCCTCATTTAGGTCAGTATCCTGTGTTGGAGAAACGTGTAGTTTCTCGTAAAAGAAAAAATGAGAATATCTGTAGTGAAGATGTAGAGAAGAGGAAAAAAAAGAGGAGTGATGTAATTGCAAGCAAAAAGAAAAAGGAAAATGAAGAACAGGTTGTAGGATGTCATTTTGAAAATAGCTCTGGTGTCAACTGCTACGCAAATGTAGTGCTGAATGTTGCATTTTATCTGGAAAGTTTGCAAGAGCAGATAATAGTAAATCAGGGAAAAAGATTCTGTTCAGAGCTGAGTCTCCTTTTTCAAAAGCTGAGTAAAGATAAAACTCAAATAGAAAGTGCTACTGACATTAGAAAACTTTTAGATGTATGTTCAGGACGAACACAGTTTTCTCAAAATGAACAGCAAGATGCACATGAATTTTTGATGTATTTTCTTCAGGTAGTGGAAGAAGAAGGAGTTCCCATTGACATTTTTTTTGGTCTCTCTTATAAATGGGAACATAGTTGTGATAATTGTTATAATATATGTGGCTCTATTGTTGATAATGAAAGGTTTATTTATTTGACATTGCCAGAGAGTAAAACAGTCACTTTTGCAAAATTAGTTAAAGATGCTAATCATAGCATGAAATGTGGTGAGTGTAATTCTGACATGTTTTCAACATTAATTTTAAAGGAATACGGACAGTATGTAATTTTAATGATGCAACGATGTAGAGCTGATGGTTCAAAATTGGATACTTTAATAAAGAAGTTTACAGGACAGCAATTATCAATTTCAGGAAAAACTTTTTTAACTGTTGCAATAATTTTCCATGATGGACCTAGTGTTACTTCTGGACATTACACAGTTTATCTTAAATGTGAAAAAGGCTGGACACTGTGTAATGATTCCCAATTAATTTTCAAACAACGTTTGCCTTAGCAAATTCCTATCTAATCTTCCTGAAACCTAAATTTTAGAGAGACTTGGCAAGATCTGGACAAAACAATTTTACCATTTTACTGGATTACCATTGCAATTTTGTAAAAAAAACATTTTTTAAATTATCATTTGGCCTAATGGAAAGATAACCAATTGTAATGTGGACTTTTTTAATTTTTAAGGAAACTTTGAAAAACCAATAATTTAGAGATTATCGGTAACTTCTGCACATTTTAAATTTTGGAATGTTATTGGACTGCCATTGGAAATTTTTTCAAAAATGTTTTAAAAAATTACTATTTGGCCATGTGGAAAAGTAACCAATTCTATTGTGGACTTAATAAATTATTCAAAAAATTTTCGTGAACCAAAATGTTACAGAGAATCGGTGAGATCTGGACAAATTAAACTTTAGAATTTTATTGGATTACCGTTGGAAATTTATTCCAAAAAAAAATTTAAAATTACTATTTGGTCTAAAGGAAATGAAATCAGATGTATTTTGGAGTTATTTGAGATATAATATTGTGATTATACTTCTGAAACAAACATATCAGACGGTATTTTAAAGAAATAACTATTGGTATTAGATGATATTTTTTTACAATATTATGCATTTCTATAATGTTAAGTTTAAGTAAAAAAAGAATCAGGGCATTTTTAATACAATCTTTGTGATTGGTATTTTTTTTTGCCCGCTGTAAAATGATGAATGCAATTGCTTTCACAATTTATAGTGAAATGCAATATATTCTGAAAACAGCAAAAATAAGGCAAAAATATTTTTTGGAAAAAAATGTAAATATGTGTACTGTATTATAAAATGTTTTTAAAATATTAATACTTTTTTCTTTTTTTCCAGATAGATATAGAAAATTTTCGAAAACTACAAACATTTTTAAAACTATTTTTAAAAAAAACAAATGAATAAATATTTTTTCAGTGAGTATGGTAAGTCAATAATAATAATTGTAGTCTCTCAAGGACAATGTAATGTGATAAATGATTTTTAGTGTTTTTTAAAAAAAAAAAAAAAAAAGTACGCGCACCGTACGCGTACGGTAAAAAAAAATAAAAAAAAGTTTTTAAAAACATATGTAAAAAAAAGATGAAAGATAAGGTTGGCTCTTAAAAGAACCGTTGTGTTCATGCAGGGACAGAGGAAAGGAAGCATGGGAAAATTATTCAAAGCGACAAATGTGCTGATCTATTTTGTTGTTCACTAGGGAAACACTGGTCTCCCTATGGCAAATTAGATCTTTACAAAATGTGCAATGAATATCAACCTTCCGAAATCGAGGGTTCATTTCCAGAGGGCCAGCAAAAGGAGATTCTCCCCCCACAGATGAAGGGCTCACCTGACCTGCAGAAGAAGGAGTCAGCCCTGCAGATGATGGTTCAGGCTGAGCTACTGTGGATGTACTGGCTTGTCTTTCTGAAGAGTTACCTCCAAAAAGATGACCATGTGTCCTTCTGTGTACATCCTGGAGGTGTCTCTTCATGGTGTGATTCCCAAAGGAATACTTCCTGTTAGGATTACCTCTAGAAAGTACACGCTTACACAGCTTACAAGTCACTAAGGGTGCATTTACCTTTTGCTGGCCTTCAGGAAAAGTAAAATAATCCCATACATAAGAGGGCTTTTGTTTCCTCGATCTCTGCCTCAAGACAGTGCTGCTAGTGCTAGCCTCACTCTCAGAAGAGCTCTGCTGTTCTGCCATCGTATCCCAAAGACAAACCAGCTCCTTCTCCCAAGGGATCACAAGCAGAAATGAGGGGAATGGGTGTGGTGTAGGAGAGTTCTAGAACTGAAAGTAGTTTCAACCAATCAAAAGTTGTGTTTCATGATCACATGACCTACCGTACGCTTACGGTACGCTTACGGTGCGCTTACGGCAAAAGTGCGCATGCGCGTAAAAAAGACGCGCTTGCGCGCATGCGCTTAACAGTCACTCCCCGACACTTCCGCGTAACGTGCGCGTGTAGCGTACGCGTCCCACGCGGAGGACGCGCGGCTACGCAAATTGCGTAACTATACGCAAACAGCGTAGAAAAATTACGGACGTTGCGTAAACCGTACGCTTACCGTAAGCTTACGGTACGCGTACTAAAAAAAAAAATAAAAAAAAATGAAAAAATGTATTGCTAATAAATTTTACATGTTTATTTTATAAAATATATTAAAAAAAACATATTATAGAATTTTAAAAATTTAATCATAGTCTTTATAAAAGGTAAGATAATTAAATTAAAAATATGTTAGAAAAAAAAAAAAAAAAAAAAAAAAATTAGCATTTAAAAAACCTTGCAAATTCACTGAAAAAACCATGGGTTTCACACACGTTATAGTTAGGAATTAGCATTTAAAAAACCTTAGAAATTCAGTGAAAAAACCATAGGTTTCACACACGTTATAGTTAGGAATTAGCATTTAAAAAACCTTAGAAATTCAGTGAAAAAACCATAGGTTTCACACATGTTATAGTTAGCTGGACATTTTACTCGTAAAAAACCAATGAAATTGCCCCGTTATAGTTAGTTCAGCTAACTATAACTCGCGCGCCCGCAATGCACTGCTGATGACGTCACATATTACATCACTCATGACATGGTCAGTGACATCACTCATGACATCACTGATGACATCTCAAATGACATCACTGATGACATCACTGATGACATCATCCTTGTGATAGAGTGGTAGACCTCCTCTCACCCTAATATAACCTTTGACACACACATTCAAAAATAGAGACTAAAATTTTCAAAACAATGGACATACCAATGCCAGTTACAACAACCTCTTCAGTAATTCTAAGATCCACATACACATCCACTCATTCACCAACAGTCCAATACAGTCACTCATACATGTACTCACTCATCATATGTACTCATACACCTATACATCCTGTTACACAATGCCACTCATGCATAGAGTTACTCACACACATAGTCACTCGTGCTAATAAAGAATCAAACATACATTTACTTGCATATACAGTTGTACACACACCACCATACTTACTTCTACGGAAACTTACACATACTTAGTCTTTTAAACAATCACTTATAGAAACACATACTTATTCATACAGGAACTCTTCCAATCTCTCACCCTTGCATATACTCACATATATACACCAATAGTCACATATACTAGTTTAAAACATATGTAGTTACTCATAAAGACACTATTGAGACAGTCATTCACTCACTAACACACCCATACACACACTCATCCACCCATGCAGTCCTGCACACATGGTCTGTTCAACACATACAAACAGTGAGTCACTCATTCATGCACCTATGCACTACGTAATACCCCCCACCGAACCATGCAGACACTCAGACTGATACTCAAAAAACCAACTAATAACCTATATAGACACCCATGTAGCTACTCACCAACCCATGCAGCCACTTATACACAAAGTGAGAGACTGATACAGATATATACATATTTAAACATTACTCTCTAAGCCATGTATTCACTAAGATACACTTAATCAGTCAGTTAATCAATTTTTCAAAAACAAATCATCCATTTAGACACTTATATACCCATTTATTCTTCCATCGACCTTGAGATATACATATATAAAACATATTTAATTTTCAGAAAAACACACATTCACTGGATGATGTCATCAGTGAGGTCATCAGTGATGTCATTTGAGATGTCATCAGTGATGTCATGAGTGATGTCACTGACCATGTCATGAGTGATGTAATATGTGACGACATCAGCAGTGCATTGCGGGCGCGCGAGTTATAGTTAGCTGAACTAACTATAACGGGGCAATTTCATTGGTTTTTTACGAGTAAAATGTCCAGCTAACTATAACATGTGTGAAACCTATGGTTTTTTCACTGAATTTCTAAGGTTTTTTAAATGCTAATTCCTAACTATAACGTGTGTGAAACCTATGGTTTTTTCAGTGAATTTCTAAGGTTTTTTAAATGCTAATTCCTAACTATAACGTGTGTGAAACCCATGGTTTTTTCAGTGAATTTGCAAGGTTTTTTAAATGCTAATTCCTTACTATAACGTGTGTGTAACCCATGGTTTTTTCAGTGAATTTGCAAGGTTTTTTAAATGCTAATTTTTTTTTTTATTCTTCATTTTTTTCAAACATATTTTTAATTTAATTTTCTTTCATTTTATAAAGACTATGCTTAAATTTTTAAAATCCTTAAATATTTTTTTTTAATATATTTTTTAAAATAAACATGTAAAGTTTATTACCAGATTTTTTTTTTTTTAATTTTTTTTTTTTTAGTACGCGTACCGTAAGCTCACGGTAAGCGTACGGTTTACGCAACGTCCGTAATCTATCTACGCTGCTTGCGTAGCCGCGCGTACTGCGCGTGGGACGCGTGCGCGCTTACGCCACACGCGCACGTTACGCGGAAGTGCCGGGGAGTGACTGTTATGCGCATGCGCGGAAGCGCGTGTCTTTTTTACGCGCACGCGTACTTTTTGCCGTAAGCGTACCGTAAGCGTACCGTAAGCGTACGGTAGGTCATGTGATCATGAAACACAACTTTTGATTGGTTGAAAGTACTTTCAGTTCTAGAACTCTCCTACACCACACCCATTCCCCTCATTTCTGCTTGTGATCCCTTGGGAGAAGGAGCTGGTTTGTCTTTGGGATACGATGGCAGAACAGCAGAGCTCTTCTGAGAGTGAGGCTAGCACCAGCAGCACTGTCTTGAGGCAGAGAGCGAGGAAAGTAAAGCCTTCTTATGTTTGGGATTATTTTACTTTTCCAGAAGGC
This sequence comes from Triturus cristatus, assembly GCF_964204655.1. Classification (NCBI taxonomy): domain Eukaryota; kingdom Metazoa; phylum Chordata; class Amphibia; order Caudata; family Salamandridae; genus Triturus; species Triturus cristatus. Next base: position 966,354,091 of record NC_140583.1, on the reverse strand, counting down.
CAGCAAAAGGTGAATGCACCCTTAGTTACTTGCAAGCTGTGTAAGCGTGTACTTTCTAGAGGTAATCCTAACAGGAAGTATTCCTTTGGGAATCACACCATGAAGAGACACCTCCAGGATGTACACAGAAGGACACATGGTCATCTTTTTGGAGGTAACTCTTCAGAAAGACGAGCCAGTACATCCACAGCAGCTCAGCCTGGACCATCACCTGCAGGGCTTACTCCTTCTTCTGCAGGTCAGGTGAGCCCTTCATCTGTGGGGGGAGAATCTCCTTTTGCTGGCCCTCTGGAAATGAACCTTCGATTTCGGAAGGTTGATATTCATTGCACATTTTGTAAAGGTCTAATTTGTCATAGGGAGACCAGTGTTTCCCTAGTGAACAACAAAATAGATCAGCACATTTGTAGCTTTGAATGATTTTCCCATGCTTCCTTTCCTCTGTCCCTGCATGAACACAACGGTTCTTTTAAGAGCCAACCTTATCTTCCATCTTTTTTTTACTTGTTTTTAAAAACTTTTTTTTTTTTTTTTACCGTACGCGTACGGTAAGCGTACCTTTTTTTTATTTTTTAAAAAAAAACACTAAAAATCATTTATCACATTATAAAGTCCTTGAGAGACTACAATTTTTATTATTGACTTACCATACTCACTCAAAAAAATATTTATTCATTTGTTTTTTTAAAAAATAGTTTTTAAAATGGTTGTAGTTTCCGAAAATTTTCTATATCGATCTGAAAATAAAGAAAAAAGTATTAATATTTTTAAACCATTTAATAATACAGTACACATATTTACATTTTTTACCAAAAAATATTTTTGCCTTATTTTTGCTGTTTTCAGAATAAATTGCATTTCACTATTAATTGTGAAAGCAATTGCATTCATCATTTTACAGCGGGCAAAAAAAATTAACAATCACAAAGATTGTATTAAAAAAGCCCAGAATCTCTTCTCACTTAAACTTATCATTACAGAAATGCATTTTATTCTAAAAAAATATCATCTAAAAACAATACTTTTTTCTTTAAAATACCGTCTGATATGTTTGTTTGAGAAGTATAATCACAATATTATATCTCAAATAACTCCAAAATACATCTGATTTTATTTCCTTTAGGCCAAATAGTATTTTTTTTTTTTTTCCTGGAATAAATTTCCAAGGGAAATCCATTAAAATTCTAAAGTTTAATCTGTCCAGATCTCACCGATTCTCTGTAACATTTTGGTTCACGAAAATTTTTTGAATAATTTATTTAGTCCACAATAGAATTGCTTACTTTTCCACATGGCCAAATAGTAATTTTTTAAATCATTTTTGAAAAAAATTTCCAATGGCAGTTCAATAGCATTCCAAAATTTAAAATGTGCAGAAGTTACCGATTATCTCTAAATTATTGGTTTTTCAAAATTGCATTAAAAATTAAAAAAGTCCACATTACAATTGGTTATCTTTCCTTTAGGCCAAATGATAATTTTAAAAATATTTTTTCTACAAAATTGCAATGGTAATCCAGTAAAATGGTAAAATTATTTTGTCCAGATCTTGCCAAGTCTCTCTAAAATTTAGGTTTCAGGAAGATTAGATAGGAATTTGCTAAATCAAAAGGCAAACGTTGTTTGAAAATCAATTGGGAATCATTACACAGTGTCCAGCCTTTTTCACATTTTAGATAAACTGTGTAATGTTCAGAAGTAACAGTAGGTCCATCATGGAAAATTATTGCAACAGTTACAAAAGTTTTTCCTGAAATTGATAATTGCTGTCCTGTAAACTTCTTTATTAAAGTATCCAATTTTGATCCATCAGCTCTACATCGTTGCATCATTAAAATTACATACTGTCCGTATTCCCTTAAAATTAATGTTGATAACATGTCAGAATTACACTCACCACATTTCATGCTATGATTAGCATCTTTAACTAATTTTGCAAAAGTGACTGTTTTACTCTCTGGCAATGTCAAATAAATAAACCTTTCATTATCAACAATAGAGCCACATATATTATAACAATTATCACAACTATGTTCCCATTTATAAGAGAGACCAAAAAAAATGTCAATGGGAACTCCTTCTTCTTCCACTACCTGAAGAAAATACATCAAAAATTCGTGTGCATCTTGCTGTTCATTTTGAGAAAACTGTGTTCGTCCTGAACATACATCTAAAAGTTTTCTAATGTCAGTAGCACTTTCTATTTGAGTTTTATCTTTACTCAGCTTTTGAAAAAGGAGACTCAGCTCTGAACAGAATCTTTTTCCCTGATTTACTATTATCTGCTCTTGCAAACTTTCCAGATAAAATGCAACATTCAGCACTACATTTGCATAGCAGTTGACACCAGAGCTATTTTCAAAATGACATCCTACAACCTGTTCTTCATTTTCCTTTTTCTTTTTGCTTGCAATTACATCACTCCTCTTTTTTTTCCTCTTCTCTATATGTTCATTACAGATATTCTCATTTCTCCTTTTACGAGAAACTACACGTTTCTCCAACACAGGATACTGACCTAAATGAGGAGCATAGCTTCTTCTTAATCTATTATACTCCTTTACACAGTTTGTATCAGCACTAACTTTTGAGTCATCAAAGTCTATCATGAATAAACCTGATAATGTTTTGACTCGTGACAAAGCTACATATGCCATACCTTCTTTGAACACAGTTGAACCAATGTTCACAAATGCACAATCTACAGTCAATCCTTGAGACTTGTGAATAGTTACAGCATATGCTAGAGAAAACGGAAACTGCTTCCTACGTACATATAAGTCTTTCACAAGCATAAAACGAACTGTACAACGACAAATATCTTTAACTTCTTCTATCTGATCAAATTTTATTTTTAAACATTCAATTCCTTCTTTTTTCTGATAATTAATAAAACCCACAACTCTTCCCATTGCTCCATTCACTAAGCCTTTCTCAACATCCAAATTTCTCCTTAAAAACACTCTACAGTTCATGCAAACATATAGATTTTTTTCTAATCCTGCTGTTTTGGAGATGTTCTTCTCTAGTGAGTCCAATTTATTTTTCAGTTTGCCTGTTACTGTGACAGTAATTCTTCCATCCTCAATTTTGTCCACTGCTTCCAATTTCCTGATGTCTTCCTTTTCCAATTTCAAAAGCTCCTCATTAAATATTGAGCATTCACGTAGAGTTGGCATTAAGCAGATGACACTTTTGTTTTCTGCAATATTCTTGTATATTTTCTCTGCAACTATTTCTTCCTTTGGAAATAAATTATGTAGCAGCCGACTCTGTAATGCTTTTTTCCCAACTTCTGTGAGTATTCCAATCCTGATATCTTTCAGAATACTTCCATATTCTTCATCGTTTGCTTGCCTCATATTAGTTGTAAGTTCCTTGTACTCAAAGAAGGACCAAATATTTGTATTTCCAATGCTTCCCAATGACTTCTTCGTGTCTTCATGTGTCACAGTATTAAACACTGGTTGTCCTTTAACTGGAGTAAGTTGCAAAAGATCCCCAAAAACTATGACGTGTTTTCCACCAAATAACACGTCATAGTCTGTCTTCAAAATTTGCTGCATTCTTAAATGCACAAAGGCAAGCATTAAGTTCGATACCATGCTCACCTCATCAATAATGAGAACTTGCATCTTCTTCAATACTCTTGAAACTTCCAAGGATGCTTCTCCAGTTAGCTTGTTGAATTGTATTTTGTTCTCATGCTCCACTGGTAACATTAGCAAACGATGTAAAGTGATTCCTTTTATGTTATATGCTGCTAACCCAGTTGGAGCAGTAACCACACAAGACAAAGTAGAATCCGTTTTTTGCTTTAGGTAGTTTCTGATGACTTTAATTAGGAAACTTTTTCCAGTGCCAGCTTGTCCGCTTACATACATCCTGATTGGATGAAATGATGTGCATGAGCACTCTTTTTTGATATGTAGAAATCCGTGATCAATTTTGTTTTTGATCTCTTTATAAATTTGTTGCTGCTCTTGATTCAGTTGTCTTTCCAAATTTTCTAAGTCTATAAATTCTTCTTGACCTTGATTCATAGCCGTTTCCACTTCATTCATGGCTATTGATGCTTCATTTTCAACGATTGGTTGTCCTAGGGGATCTTGACTGTATGTTCCTGAACTTTGGCTGTCCTGAGAACTGTCTCTAGCTATTTCTGCTGCAATTGTAGTTTCCTGTTCAATTTCTTCATTTAACATTTGCAGATAAGTTGAGAATGTACTGCATTGTATGCTGTCTTTACAAGCATTAAAAGAATCTTCATAGCTCTGGAATTCTCCCAGTAGTTCATCCTCTGTACGCCATGGTTTAAACAACTGTAAAAGAGCCAAGTAGTAAAATTCTTTCTTGTCGGTAGTGTCGCAACTCAGCTTCCGGTGATTTATCAAACTTCCTTTGGTTTGCTTCACCAAACATCCTTCTTCACCAACAACTTTATATTTTCCACTGTTGATGTCTTCTGCAGCTTTCCGTGAATAAATGTAGTTCTGTAACACTTCATAGAGACACATGTTCTCCAGATGATGACTTCTCTTGGGATAATATGTGTCCAACATGTTTGTTTTCAATATATCTGTACTTTCTGGGTCATTCTCAGCCAAATATTCAATTTCTCCAACAGATTTCAGTACCCGATTTCTCATTGCTGCAAGGCCTAAACTTGCCCAAATTATTCTTCTTGACTTCGAGTAGAGACTTGCAGAAGATAACCTATCTGAACATTCGTAGGATCCAATTTCTCGATGCGATAACATCTTCAAACTGAAACTGTACAGCTTCTTACTGACAGTCTTCTCGTGAGAAATCTCTTCCCACATTTCCTTCAATTCTGTTTTTTCTAATTTCGTAATGTAAGACGTTACATATCGAGCAACAGCAATGGAATTGTCAGCAACATACTGTATATCCATGTTAGCGTTCCACATGGATAAAATGACTGGGTTGTAGTCATTTATATTTTTAGATTCTTCTTTTCTTTTAAGGTTGTAGGTATTCTTAGGTGATTTTCTTGTGATAGTATGTCTCACAGCTGACATAAAACTGTTGACTCTTCCATTTGAAAGAACAGGTCTAGGAAATCCAAATCGACATTTAGTGTAGTATTTTTCTTTGCTCTTGTATTTCCGTCGACAGTATTTTCCACACCGATGACTTTGGAAACGTAGAACTTGCTCCTTTAACTTGTTCTCTTCTGTGCTTTTTGGTATAGCACATGTTGCATATTCTTCAATGTAAGATAACACTGCTTCATCAGTATCTGTTCCAAACTTTGGGGCATCCTTGATCCACAGCAGCATATGAATATGAGGAGCACCTCTTGCCTGGTACTCTTTTCTCCAAAAGAAATCCACTACTTCTCCAAGGGGTGGATTTTTTTTATTGCAGATGAAGGACATCATAGCCTCAAATCTATGATTGAAATATCTGCAAACATTAACCGGATCCAATGAGCACAGTTCTCCTGCTGTCTTGTATTCGATGTTTTTAATGTTTGAATTGGCCTCTCGTAGAAAATCCAGTAAATCATCCCAAGCGTACTCGGCACAGCTTAGGGTAAGGAACCATGTTGGTGTTCCTAAATTGCGTAACATGCATTTTAGTTCACCATGGCGTCGGTACCAATATTCATTTGTCCCACGCTGACAAGCCATCAGATTGATCAGTTGTGTTTCCAAATGATCATCTCGGTGCTGCACTTTCTCCATAAAATCCTTAGCAGACACATTTTGTAAATGTACTCCACTTTTTAAAATGTGATTTACTGCATAAGACAGTGCAGACATGTCGCTTTCAAATAAAAGATGGAACAAATAAGGAATACTTTGTCGAAATCTGGGATCTTCAGCATATAGTCTTGTAGTTCGATACTCTGAAGCTGGAATCTGTTCTGGACGTTCATCGTATCGTCCTCCTTTTCCTTTAGGAAACAGCTGGGGAAAACATCGAGCTTCCAAGCTCTCCTCCCATACACTCACGGGATTTCCTTTTGCTTTCTTCATCTGAAAGAGATCAATATTGTCTCCCATAACTTCTTTCGAATGGAGAGGATGTATGCTAAAATGTTCATAAATTTCTTCTTCCTTTGACTTGTCCACTTTTTCAATTTGTCCAGTTGGTGTTTCTGTGTCTCCTTGTAAATCTTCTTCTTCTTCTTCTTCTTCTTCTATATAAATTGATTCATACCATTTGTTATTTTTTTTCAAATACAAATTTGCTCTTTGTACTTTCCGCACATCTACCAGCTCCTGCCAAATCTTCTTATTCTTTGTAGGTACACCATTAACCAGAATAATTAATGGTTCAGTTTCCAAAGTATCCGCATCAATAGTTTCCATATTTTTTTTCAAATCCAAGGGCAAATACACCACTCTACCTTTTAAACCTCTCAGTAAATCTGAAGGAGGTAATTTACCAGTTTTGGGCTCCATACGTACTATGGTCTGGAACGGATGAACACATTGAATGAGTATAGACTCATATGTATTTAATTCAGAAAGTTCAGCAGGAATAGCATCCAATTCTAAATTATTATGTACAGCTCTGGTCGGCATTCTATTTTCCTCTAACTTGTTATAACAGTATTTACAAATACGCTGATCTTCACCCAATTCAAAACAATTTTCTAGAAATATATATGTGGCAAAATCCTTCAACTTATAATTATCTTCATTTTCACTCTTTCTGTAGAGATCAACATTCCTAGTTTGTTTTCTATAATGAGTTCTGCGGCAACAAATACAAGTAAAATTTGGTCTTTCATTAGAGACTATTGCAAATTTTGTTATGTGATCATTAAATGTGTTACTTACAGAGGGTTCTACATTCTCTTCCACTTCTTCCTCATTTACTGTGTCCTTCTCTGCACTGTTTTGTTCAGGACCAAAGTAACAAAACTGAATTTCATCAACAACCTTCTCTACATCTGATACCGTTCCTCGGAACAGAGCCCTATTCAATTCATTGAACTTTATTGCTGGACTTTTGGCAATATACAACCGTCTCACAAACTTTCTCATTTCAGTATGATGAACAGCCAGCATCCTAAAATGATGGAAAACACTATTGCACACTTTTCTAGATAGACAAGCAAGAGAATGACCCTGCAAACCAGTATTCTCTCTCACTCTGCATGGATCCAGACTTTGAAGCACCTTAATCTTTTGTTTTACACTTTTTTTACTATATTCTCTTAGAAACTCTCGAAATTTGTCAATAGATTCCTGACGCACAGTGCAAATACTACTACAATTCCAAGTGTACACTGGGGCTTTAGGACGTCTCCCCATTGCCTCATCTGCCATCACTTGTACCTCATCTCTTGGAACCATTATCTCCTTCTCCATTATGCAACCATTTTTTACTTCGTATGAACGACCTCTGGTGTCAACTGCATGCAGCAAACTATTACTTTGAAAATAGCTCTCTTCATTAAAAAAAGGTTCACTACTTGAACTATGCATCCACTTTCCTAAAAACACTTTACAAAAGTTTGTTCTGTTCACTACTCTTTTGCTTTTGCTTTGTGATTTCAGTACATTAACCATTTTATCTAATGTACGCATCCTATTCAAAATTAATATGAATAGTTTCCTTTTTAATTCTAATGCTTTTGCTGCAATGGCTTCAATTTCTTTTTTTCTCTTGTAATATTTAGCCTTTTGCTTATATTTCTTTATATCCTTTATCAAATTGGACATAACTCTTCTCTGAAACATTTTTCTACGTATCTCTTTAAATGCTGTTTTTCTGTTTATGTTAAACTTTTCAATTGCAGAAGGTATATTTGCATTAACTAAATTCTCAATTTTTTGCTGTTCTCTATGTTTTGTTACATTTTTCCGAGAACAGACATTTTGTACATTTTTCTTTGTTTTAAATATTTTGTTTAGGAATTGTTTTTTTTGCTTACCAGAAGATTTTTTCTTTTTCCCAACATCAGCATCTTCTACTAACTTTGGTCCTCCAGTTGTCTTCAAATATTGTTTTTTTTTTAGCGTTTTTTGAACTCGAGATTTTGTAGGCATCTTAAATTTTGTTCACTGTTCTTCAGCAATACCTGAAAAAAACTAAAAAAAAAATCTGTTATTGTATTTAAATATATTACTACATTTCTTTTCACAATAGTCACAAAACGAAATTTCTTTGCCAATTTGAATGCACACAAACTGCTCTTTTTTTTGGGCAAGTGAAAATCTCTTTTACAAACTGTCACATTATGAAACCACTTTTCAGATTTTTTAAAAAGCCCATGTCCACAGTGCTACACTCCACCAAGGGCAACCAGCCTTAGTGATGCTGAATGTATTTGCATTACAGACTTAAACCTGAAAACCCCACTGGCTTGTAAATACTGTGCATGATTATACATGGCAAGCACATGGGTGTGTGCTAAGACTCTGCTTCTTCCCCCAATAATTCGCTCCCCCTTTCCATCTAATGCAACTGTGAAATCACCAGAGCAAGACGCAATAAATCTCTGCCTATAATTCTTCTATGCACACAGAGTCATGTTTTCACATTAGTGCCAAAACGAAATTTCTTTGCCATTTTGAAAGCACACTTACTGCTCTTTTTTTTTCGGGCCAAGTGAAAATCACTTTTTACAATTGGAAATCACTTTTACAGACTGACACATTATAAAACCACTTTTTTTGATTTATTTAAATGCACATGTCCAAGCTGTTTTTTCAGACCACCACCATGTGTATTCTCTGTGACTGCCTACACTCCAGCAAGGGCAACCAGCCTTAGTGATGCTGAATGTATTTGCATTACAGACTTAAACCTGAAAACCCCACTGGCTTGTAAATACTGTGCATGACTATACACGGCAAGGACATGGGTGTGTGCTAAGCCTCTGCTTCTTCCCCCAAAAATTCGCTCCCCCTTTCCATCTAATGCAACTGTGAAATCACCAGAGCAAGACGCAATAAATCTCTGCCTATAATTCTTCTATGCACACAGAGTCATGTTTTCACATTAGTGCCAAAACGAAATTTCTTTGCCAATTTCAAAGCACACTTACTGCTCTTTTTTTTTCGGGCCAAGTGAAAATCTCTTTTTACAATTTGAAATCACTTTTACAGACTGACACATTATGAAACCACTATTTTTGATTTATTTAATTGGACGTGTCCAAGCTGTTTTTTTTTCAGACCAACACCATGTGCATTCTCTGTGACTGCCTACACTCCACCAAGGGCAACCAGCCTTAGTGATGCTGAATGTATTTGCATTACAGACTTAAACCTGAAAACCCCACTGGCTTGTAAATACTGTGCATGACTATACACGGCAAGGACATGGGTGTGTGCTAAGCCTCTGCTTCTTCCCCCAAAAATTCGCTCCCCCTTTCCATCTAATGCAACTGTGAAATCACCAGAGCAAGACGCAATAAATCTCTGCCTATAATTCTTCTATGCACACAGAGTCATGTTTTCACATTAGTGCCAAAACGAAATTTCTTTGCCAATTTGAAAGCACACTTACTGCTCTTTTTTTTTCGGGCCAAGTGAAAATCTCTTTTTACAATTTGAAATCACTTTTACAGACTGACACATTATGAAACCACTATTTTTGATTTATTTAATTGCACGTGTCCAAGCTGTTTTTTTTTCAGACCACCACCATGTGCATTCTCTGTGACTGCCTACACTCCAGCAAGGGCAACCAGCCTTAGTGATGCTGAATGTATTTGCATTACAGACTTAAACCTGAAAACCCCACTGGCTTGTAAATACTGTGCATGACTATACACGGCAAGGACATGGGTGTGTGCTAAGCCTCTGCTTCTTCCCCCAATAATTCGCTCCCCCTTTCCATCTAATGCAACTGTGAAATCACCAGAGCAAGACGCAATAAATCTCTGCCTATAATTCTTCTATGCACACAGAGTCATGTTTTCACATTAGTGCCAAAACGAAATTTCTTTACCAATTTGAAAGCACACTTACTGCTCTTTTTTTTTCGGGCCAAGTGAAAATCTCTTTTTACAATTTGAAATCACTTTTACAGACTGACACATTATGAAACCACTATTTTTGATTTATTTAATTGCACGTGTCCAAGCTGTTTTTTTTTCAGACCACCACCATGTGCATTCTCTGTGACTGCCTAAACTCCACCAAGGGCAACCAGCCTTAGTGATGCTGAATGTATTTGCATTACAGACTTAAACCTGAAAACCCCACTCGCTTGTAAATACTGTGCATGACTATACACGGCAAGGACATGGGTGTGTGCTAAGCCTCTGCTTCTTCCCCAAAAAATTCGCTCCCCCTTTCCATCTAATGCAACTGTGAAATCACCAGAGCAAGACGCAATAAATCTCTGCCTATAATTCTTCTATGCACACAGAGTCATGTTTTCACATTAGTGCCAAAACGAAATTTCTTTGCCAATTTGAAAGCACACTTACTGCTCTTTTTTTTTTTCGGGGCAAGTGTAAATCACTTTTACACACTGACACATTATGAAACCACCATGTGTAACTACAACAAAAACAATTCCCATTTCTATTATTCATTTCTTAAGTTACCACATACATCCCCTCTCAAACTGTAAACTCACCTTTAAAATTAGTTAGTTGTGAAAGAAATGTGACACTCAAACAGCAGATTATCAGAGCCAGGATCTCTGTTCTGTTCACCTCTCTCCTCTCAGCAGAACCAGATAATGGCAAACTTTCCCTCTATTTTTCCACACATATACATGTAAGTTTCAAATCTCAGTGCTTCCCCCTTTTTTTCACATGTATTCACACATTTCTATTGGTTGAAAACCAACCCTTTTCCAAAAGTACCCTGCCCCCAACTTGACTTCTGCCTAGTACCCTTCCCCCAACTTGACTTCTGCCTGCTACCATAGCAACAGCTCATGGAACACTGCTGTGTGCAGTTAGGTCAGAAGTTCGACACACAATGTTTCAATTCCACAGAGCAAGAGTGCTTGACTTTTCAAACCTTACAGCAAATCCATAGTACTGTTCTTTGGTTACACATTTTTTTGTACCAATACAAAACATGCTTCTATTAATTTTCACATACAGCCTAGTTTTTATTCTAGAATGGTATGAAACAGCCAATCAGTTCTTTTTGTTTTAAAAAAATATGTATGCCTCCATTTCCAAACTGTCTTTCTTTTCTTATTGCCATTCTACTGAAAGACACCTCCTGAGTGCATCCAGTTCTCCTTTGAAGATGTTCACAGTGTGGATTGTAGGGCACAGCTATGTCTTCTGGAGTGAAAAGTTTGCAGAGAAAACAGATATGGTGAGAGACCTTGCTTTGCCAAATGTAGACATTAAATGGATTGGTCAGAGAGGGTTAAAGTGGCACCAATTGATGCCATTGGTGAAATCCTTCATTCAAATCCAACACCCTGACCTCATAATAGTGCACTGTGGTGGCAATGACCTAGGCACTTTGACTGGGGTAGGTCTGGAAATGCTTATGAAGGACACCTTTGCACAACTGTTTACACTTTTCCCTAAAACTGCCTTTGTGTTTTCCAACATATGCCAAAGGCAAAAATGGAACTGGTCCAATCATTTCTGTCCACAGA
>NC_140583.1:966317523-966322523 GCF_964204655.1 Triturus cristatus | reverse complement strand
GCCATGGTGCGTGTTTGCACACGTCACCTCAGGCCCCGTCCCCTCCCTTCACCACTGTGTAAACGCGCCCTGTGGCTGTTCTAAGTTGAGAGATTAAGTCCCCTTGAATCCTAAGGGTCCCTAGGGTCAAACTAGACCACTAGGTACCTCCAGTAAGCGCCACAGAGCTGCGTTGCAGAGAGGTGTAAAAAGGGGCTTGGCCTCAGAACACCTGTCTGCAGCGCAGCTCCCTGGCGCATACTGGAGATGCCTGTTGGGGGCGCGTTTGCAGAGTACTGCATGGAGGGGGCATGGCCTCCGGCACGATGCCAGTCTTTTATTTATTTTATTTTTTTAAGAAGGGGGGCTGTGTGGTTCCCCTTCTTATTCTAATTTATTGGCCCTGATGACCCCATCCCCCAGGGCCTGTCTCCTAATTATATTTTTTTGACCCCAATCCCCAGGGCCGGCCACTGTTTTTTATTATTTTTAAAAAATATATATTTATAGACACACCTAGGACATGCTGGACAAACCGTACGTACCTATCACCATGACGATTTGCGTGATATTCATTAAAAGGCGACTATGCATGTAATTAATCCACGTGGAATGTATTTACACCACTAGTGAAGCTCTGACATGTCTGATGCTCTACCGTGCCTAATCCCGGTAGACACCCTTGTCGTTTATTTATACAAACATGGGTAGCTATTGACGGGCACATTTAATACACATGCACACCAAGCCATTCAAAGGGGATTCGACAAAAATTCGACCAAAACTATGCAAGAAACCCCCCTCACAGTTAATAAAACACACATCCACTGCCGGATGTGTAATACTTTTTATTTTACTCTCTGGAAAGGGGACGGACATCACTTGCGAGTCACAGCGCGCTCCTGACAGAGCCCAATGCTGTGTTACACGCACCATTGCCTGCCGAGTGCCACACACCTCTGTATTGTATTCCACTAGCTAGTGCATATGCTATGACACTCTCTAGCCCATGTGCACTGTAACACCACCCCGTGAAAATGTCATACCACACTTGTCTTCGCACGGGTTATATTGCCCCATCTAACGTGCCTTCCTCGATGCCTATGTTATAACGCACAGTGCTATGCCATACATATTACAATTTGGGATCCATATCTTTGTCACAGTGCATATGCAACGTTACACTCCCCAGCACATATTTTATATTACAACTTTAGAGACTAGTTAGGTTACACAACACTGCCCTGTGCATATTACACTCCAAGGCGCATATCGCATAGCACACGCTAGTGCCTGTGCTATCTCGCGCTCTCCAATGAATCTGTCATTGCGCACAATGTATTGCATATTATATTTCACGCCTGGTTCATCTTATATCACACTTTTTGGTGCATAGTTTATACCATACACTATATCTAGTTTTCATTTTCAATCGTGCTCTCAGGACTATGTTCTATATAACACTGTGTTCACCTACCCTTTTCACGGGCATTACATTTTGCGATAGGGGGTGGAGGGTCAGGGGGTGTTTTTGCCAAGTGAGCCCGGAGTCACAGTCACTAACGTTCATATTTTAAGTAGTTTGCACAGACAAAATGTTTTAAAAACAATAAAGTTTCTAATACCCGCCTTCTCTGAACAGTTAGCTTGCTGCCCCATCCCCCTCCTCCCTATCCTCTGTTGTGTGAATCCATGGACTAGCCTCCTCCCTCCTGCCATGCATGGTCTGATGTGCTGCCACTGCCCTCAATTTAGTATGATGTACCAGTCCACTCCTCCTGCCCTCCATTGCCCAATTCTATGCCCCATCATTGACCTCCTGCTTAAACTCTGTGCTTAGCTTGCTGCCCCTATTCTCCTTCCCCCTGCCCTCCGATGTCTTTGTGCATGCCCCTGCTCCATCCTTTTTGCCCACCATGTCCCATGGACCTGCCACTCCTATCTACTCTGAGTGTTCTGTTGAGCTGCCACTCCCCTCCCACCTGCCTAGCATTGTCAGATGACTGTAACCTGTCCCTGCCACCTCCACACTGCCTGTCCACATGCCATGCCTCTATCCTCTTCCTCCTGTCCTACATGGTCCATTGTACTGCCACACCCTTCTGCCCTCCCTGGTCTGTTGTGCTGCAACTGCTCCTCCTGCCTGCCCCGTGTGGTCTGTTGTGAGGCCCCTTCCCCTGAACTTTCTTGTCTGTGCACAGGTCCTGACCCTCCCTTCTATCCTCCATCGTCCTTTGTGCATGCCCCTGCACCCTCCTTCTTGCCCATCATAGCCATTGTGCTGCCACTAACCCTCCCACTTGCCATGCATGGTCTTCTGTGCTGCCATGGCCCCTCCCACCTTCCCTGTGTGGTCAGTTAGCTGCCCCTGACCCCCTCCCACCTTCCCTCCATGGTCTGTGTGTATGCCATCACAGTCTCACTGTTGCTCTTCATGTTGTGTCTTGCTTCTAGTGCCCATCCTGCCTGACCTCCATGGCCATCTTGCTGCTCCTGCCCTGCCCCCTTGCCCCCAGCCCTCTGTTTACATGTGCAGACCCCTACTCCCTCCCTCCTGGCTTGTCTGTTCCATTGTAATGCCCCTGATCCGTCCCTCCTGCCCTTTATGGTCTGTTATGCTGCAGCCTTCTCTCCTGTCTGTCCATTATGGTCAGCTAGCTACCATTGCCTCTTGCCCCTCTGTTCTCTGTTGTCCATGGTCCTGTCCCCTCCCTCTTGCTTTCTATGGATTGTTGTGCTGCACTCCCGTCCTGCATGCCCTGTGTGGTGTATTGTGCTGCTGCAAACCCTGATGCCTGCCCTGCAGGGTCAGTTTGGTGCACCTCTCCATGTCTCTCCTGTCCTCTGTTATCCAAGTCCATGTCCCTATCCCATTTCCTTCCATGATCCAATGTACCATACTTGCGAACATTTTGAACTTGGTAAGAGGGAGATTTTGAAAAAAAACTGGGGTATTGATTTTCCCCTTTGAGTTACATTGAAAAAGAGGATATTGTAGACAGGAGACAGATCAAATAAAGCCCATTTGAGCTTAAAAACATTGGACGTTTCCTGGCTGAATCGGGTCTGTTGGCATGTATGGTTGTACTACCATTGCCTCTTCCTTCTGCCCACAATGGTCTATTACATTGCCACAGCCTTGAAGGAGGGTTGATTTTGTATCACAGGGGGCCCCTGGCCCGTTCTGTCCACACCTGAAGTATGAGACCCTTGTCCTTGCCCTGCCAGCCGCATTTGTAGGCCGTATTAAATTGACCAGCGGGTCCTGTGTTGCTATATAATTATCCTGAGACATCCTTACCACTCAGCCAGCATAAAACCCCTGTGTAGGCCCTTCTGTTCAATATGTAGGCCTCTTTGTTAAATTGACCATAGCTCTGCAATTTTAGTGTATAGCAGTCTGAAGGCAGGTCTGCGAGGCCTTCTGCTCCAAACTAGTAGCCCCCACCCTACCCGAGTGCTCCGTGCTCGGTATCAAAGTTCAACATCCCCCTGAAGCTGTCGACATACAGTAGGCTGCATCCTGGACTGGTACTTGCTTCCTGGGCAGGTTTCCCGCTTCCCGCAAGGAAGTGGCAACCGCAGAGCGTCAAGTTAGGAGAACTGAGGAGATTTTATACATGAATATATTGAATTCCTGTACAATACCCATTATTTTCTGCTTGCTCTATGGAACTTACGATAAGCGATTGGCCTGAGAGACTGACCTTTTCACCCAGTCCATTGTCAGCATTAAGTGGGTAAATGACGAAATGTCTGGTAAAATCTGCAGACGAAGCTTTTGGGTAGCATACGTAGGTAGATGTAGCGTGCAAAGGAGCCCACAAAATGATATAAAAAGGGAGCACCCACAGATATCGACGGACAACCTCGCCGTCTGTATGTAGGTTAACAGGCTGTGCAGGTTTTCCCCAAGAACTGGGAGCTCTTGTCTTCCTTTGCTTAAAATGTCTTGCTCGGCTTTGCTTGAAGTATCTTATTCTATTTTACCTATATGAAATGTCATGTTATGTTTAACCATTGTTCTCTTTACTTTTGCATTTAAAAGATGTTGTATTGTAATTGCAGGAATGCTTGCTCTAAGAGTAAATGTGAGTGTCCCTAGGTAACATTTTCCTTGGTGTAACTTGTTTCTCATGATGCATTTATAGATGTGTTTTCTCTCTCTCTCTGTCAGTCCATTAATTGAGATACAGAGAATATCATGACAGCTGTATGATTATCTGGATTCTGTATTTTGTACTTTAGGTCTCTATTCTGCGGTTTCTTTGAAGTTGCATCTTCTCATTAAACTGCCATTGTATTCTGCCTCCAATTCCATGTCTCATATGTCTGTTTTCTTCATTTTTGGAGCAAGCGTTCCTAGGCACCCCGGCTCAAATTAAGGTGCCCCTTTTGTCCCTGACTCACTCTCCTGCTCAGTTCTGTGGTGGCTCCCGGGGCTCTGGGGACCGCCCCTAGCTTCCTTGACCCGTAATAGATCTTCCCTCCAACAGCCTCTCTTGCAAGTCCTGTATTGTTGGTTTGTTGCCCCTGCCCCCCTTTCCACTGCCCTCCATAGTCTGTTGTGCTTCCACGGCCCTTCCTGCCTGCTCAGTGTGGTTAAATTGTTGCCTTTGCACCCTCCTACCTGCCTTCAATTTTCAGAGTCCGTGCCCCTGGCCTCTGCCTCTCAACAGTATCCTAATGAACAACTAGATTGCTAACATTCTATATTTATTACAAAAGTGTGGAGCGCCTGACATCATCTTGATGTAATCAAAACTGTAATACCTAGAGCATTCCTTTAGAAATTACATATATGAGAGGGTCTTATTGGCATCAAAATTATGGTTAGTGCTCTACAAGACTAAAATAAGGACATATTTTCTGAGTTTTCAAATAGCGACAAAGCACTTTTAAATTATTTGTTATCTTTATGTTTTTTTATCTAGTTGACAACTTGATTAAATGTTGCGCTTAGGGGAGAGGATGTGGTGTTACTTCCAGAACTGCAGACTTTGCAACTGGGGAACCAGGTT
>NC_140583.1:966275023-966312523 GCF_964204655.1 Triturus cristatus | reverse complement strand
GTGAATTTGCAAGGTTTTTTAAATGCTAATTCCTAACTATAACGTGTGTGAAACCTATGGTTTTTTCAGTGAATTTGTACGGTTTTTTAAATGCTAAGTTACTTTACGCCATTTGTGCCCACGTTACGCTAGATGGGCCATGAACGATGCTTCGCGCACCGTGCGCACATGGAGGACATATGATGAGCATCGTTGTGACAGGTAAAATATATGTTTTGTTCTAAATACATATGCCATGCACAAATGGTGCCCTTCGGGCGCTATTTGCACACGGGGTGGGGAGAATGTGGTTACATTTTTTATTTTTTTATTTATTACCGTACGCGTACGGTAAGCGTAATCGGCGAAATTTTCAAAAAAATCAAAATTGCCTTTTTTCACTTGGGGGATCGTTGGGGACTCCCTCGACATGGCTAGGTGCTTGGGAGCTGTCTAAACAGCCCCTTTACATGTTTTTGCACTTTGTTTTTCAACCCCCTGTCTGAGTGCGAGAGAGAAAATGGCGGCCGCCGCTTCCTGGTTTCGACCGATTCGAATGTTTACTAAGATCTAAGAGCCAATCAGAATCGCGCACGCCACCGTACGCGTACGGTAAGCGCACCGTAAGCTGGCTCAGATATATATATTGATTTAAAGGCTATTTTCTCAGGATCTACTGAACAGATTTACACCAAACCTACAAAAGACACTTCCTTGACCTGAGGACTACCTCTCTGCCAAATTTCATTAAATTCTGTTCAGCCGTTCGGGCTGTAGCTCTGTCTAAAGGTCCTATGGAAAAATGCATGGGAAAAACGTGTTTTGGGACCCCCCTTTTATCTCAGCCCCCGCTTGACGAATCCCCCCGAGACTTTTAGGGTAGGAGCGGAGCTCAACGCCCCACCTATTTTGAAAATTTCGCGAGGATTCGTCGACCGGCGCCAAAGTTATTCAAAATAGAAAGTTGCGGATTTCCTATGGAAACAGGGTCCTAACTATAACTACCGACTGGCGACCGCCAGTAGGTAATATGTGTATATATGTATATATATATGTGTGTATATGTGTATATATGTATATATATCTTCCCAGAATGTCCATGCATTAAGAGGCGCACTCCTCCAGTGGTAGGTCACAAACCTTTATTCTTAAAAAGACAGAATTGGGGCTCATCTCACCTGAATCATTCGGGTTGGAACAGATGGCGCAGCTGGTTTCATGATTGCGGGACAGGCTGGAGACTCTGAGGCCCACTGGAGGGTTTTTTATTAGTCTGCGAAATGGATTGCAGTACACGTAACCACTAGAGGTAAAAATTATTATAAAAACGAAAACCACAAGTTCCAGCATGCAATATAATTAACTTTACTGAAAGGGGCACACCGGAGGCCTTTAAATGGATTGAATATGCAGGGAACTATGGGAGTTAACTAATTGCATCGTGTACGCAAACAGCCTCTGAAGAAAGAGCGTGAGTGCTCAGAAACGTGTCAGGCAAGCGGACATAACGCATCGGAGTTGAAATGCCTGTCTTTTTTAAATAAAGGGTTTGTTATCCACTGGCTGGAGGAGTGCGTCTCTGTATGCATGGACAATGCTTGGAGGAGATTTGTACACGGTTGGTCCAGCCGTGAGAGTTCGCACCACCCTTTGGAAGTATCGGAAAGGGCTCATCTCACCTGAATCATTTGGGTTGGAACAGATGGCGCAGCTGGTTTCATGATTGCGGGACAGGCTGGAGACTCTGAGGCCCACTGGAGGGTTTTTTATTAGTCTGTGAAATGGATTGCAGTACACGTTACCACTAGAGGTATAAATTATTATAAAAACTAAAACCACAAGTTCCAGCATGCAATATAATTAACTTTACTGAAAGGGGCACACCGGAGGTCTTTAAATGGATTGAATATGCAGGGAACTATGGGAGTTAACTAATTGCATCGTGTACGCAAACTGCCTCTGAAGAAAGAGCGTGAATGCTCTGAAACGCGTCAGGCAAGCGGACATAACGCATCGGAGTTGAAATGCCTGTCTTTTTTAAATAAAGGGTTTGTTATCCACTGGCTGGAGGAGTGCGTCTCTGTATGCATGGACAATGCTTGGAGGAGATTTGTACACGGTTGGTCCAGCCGTGAGAGTTCGCACCACCCTTTGGAAGTATCGGAAAGGGCTCAGCTCACCTGAATCATTCGGGTTGGAACAGATGGCGCAGCTGGTTTCGTGATTGCGGGACAGGCTGGAGACTCTGAGGCCCACTGGAGGGTTTTTTATTAGTCTATGAAATGGATTGCAGTACACGTAACCACTAGAGGTAAAAATTATTATAAAAACGAAAACCACAAGTTCCAGGATGCAATATAATTAACTTTACTGAAAGGGGCACACCGGAGGCCTTTAAATGGATTGAATATGCAGGGAACTATGGGAGTTAACTAATTGCATCTTGTTAGACCTGGCACCATTGGCGTGGGTCACCCTTCCATTTTTATCTGTGCCTCAATGTATTTTTGTGCTGGTGTTAACTGCTCAGGGCACTGTGCCACTGCCATCCAGTGCCACAGTGCAAGTGCTCCCTATGGTAAAATGTATTATGTGAATTGACTTCCATGTTTGGCTTATTTGGTTTACTATCAGTCCCTAGTAGAGGGCACCAGGGGTGCCAAGGGCTTGTATATCCAAATGCTGCTAGTGGGCTTGCAGCACTGGTTGTGCCACCCACAGAAGCAGCGGGGTAAAATGTGTCTAAGGTCTGCCATTGCAGAACCTGCATGCAGTCTGGTACTGTCATGCTGACTGGGCAAGTGTCCCCACTTGCCAGTCCCTAAACCTTCCCTTACACTCATGTTAGTCACCCCTATGGTAGGCCCTAGGGCAGGGTGCATTGTAAGGATAAGGTAGGACATGCCCTGAGGTGTGTGGCATGTCCTAATAGTGAATTACAGCCATTTTTGTTTTTCACTATTGTAAGGCTACCTGCTCTCCATAGGCCAGAATGGGCTGCTAGATTATAACACTCTATAATCCTAGCAGGCTCAGGAAGCATGGTAGAAATTCGTGTTTAGTATGCCTGAACTCAGAATAATAAAATACATATTTTAGTAAAGTTTATTTTAATATCCTGTGTTTGCAAATGCTACTTTTAGAAAGTTAGCATTTGCTTGCTTAACCATTTCAGTCCCCCTCTGGAGGGGAAGGCTATCTTCTTTGTGTGTAGCTTGAGTGACAGGGCTGGGAAGTTCCAGGAGACTGGCTGGGGCTGCCAGGTGGTGAATAGAAAGATCACACCAGGATGGGTGGGAGGAGTGCACCTTGACTCTGAATAGGGCAATGCTCTGCCACCACAATGCTGGCTCCACCCCCTGGGGAGCGTCTGATGTCTCTGCCCTGCCTGCTGAAAGAAGAAGCCAGAGTCTCAACAACAAAGTGCTCCTCACTGAAAAGAACTGGACTAGGATTATGCAAAGGACCCCCTGGCCTGTAAAGACAAAAGAAACTGAGTATAAATGTAGGAGCCCTGCTCCTAAGAAATCAGATCCTGCTCGTGACCAAGAAGAACGCTCTGCCTGAGGAGGAGGAACCTGAAGCTGAAGGGGGGAAGCTGTCCCTAAGTCTGGAGGACTGGCCTGCAGTGGTTGCCTCGCTGCCAAAGGAGAGAAGAAACTTACAAAGACTTGCTTTATTTATCTACTCAAAAGACTTGTGCTCACAGCAATCTCCAAGGGCTTGATTGAGCTTGCCCCCTGAATCGAACCCCAGGACCAGTGGTTCACCGTGTCTCCGCTCGTCTGAGAATCGAGCATGTGCTTTCTCCCGCCGGAGTGCTCTGCGCACATTCACCCCCTCCAAGGGCCGTGACACCCAGAAGCCTGGCCGCCTCCACTCGCCGAGAGCCCCGCTCTACCTGAGTCGCTCTTGACCCATCGGGTTTGGCCGCCCCGCTTCCCTGTCGCCTGCCTGCTACTGGAGCGTGCTTGGTGCCCCCTCGCCCTCCCGCCGGATTTCTACCTGGAACGCGAATTCAAGCCCCGGACGGCCGCCCGTACGTCGCACGTACCCGGCCGCCCCGCTTCGCCTCCACGAAGTGACCTCTCGCACCGCCCGTGTCAGAGGCCCTGGGCCGCGCCTGTCCACCGAAAGCTGCCCGCTGGTTCTAGATCCGGAGTCCCTCGAGGTGCAGAACCTGCGCCCCCACCGAAGACTCGTCCAACACATCGCACGTTCACAGGTACAGTGAACTCTCTCTCGGACTCGGGGTCCGCAACGTTCTGATTTCCCCACATCACTGTACCTCCGGTGCACTGCGCATCACCGTGACTGGACAAACTCGAAAGAGCGCTACGAAGCGCCCGTAACAGAAGAGAACAGTGCCTAAATTTCCATCTTGTGGCTCTCATTCCGCAACCGTTATTTATGGTCTTGTACTAAGCCTGCATAACAAAGAAGCTTTTATATAAAGTATACGTATTTTTGATACAACTTACGCCTGGTGTCCATTTGTGGGGGATCGTTGTTATTTACTGTGTGTCATCATAAATGCTTAACTGACTTAGCCCCCTGAAGTTTAGCCCTGACTGCTCGCGCCACACTACCTATAGGGTGAGCAGGGGTTGTTCTGAAGGGATAATTCTCTTGCCCTGACTGGAAGAAGGGACCACTGCTTGTCACAAGTAACCACCTGTGCCAACCAGAGGTTCCCCATTCTAACATTGGTGGCAGCGGTGAGGATTTCGAATTTGCATTTAGGATTTACATACAGTGAATTATTGATCACCACGTAGAGAGAGCAGACCTATAACGCAGCCACAGATTGTTGCTAAAGAAGAATCTCCACTTTAAGAAGCCATGCCTAGCTCAACCGATGGAGGCGGAGCGTCCTCTATACTCTCTGGAATTGATGACATAGATTGGGAACAGGAGGCACTGAGGAAGTGCACAAATGAAGTCTTGAAAGGATATCTCTCCAAGTACAGAATTAAACAAGCTGGATTAACAAACAAGGATCAGTACATAAAGGCGCTGAGGGCCTGGCACGAATCAAAGTTCCCAGAGAATACACGGGAGGTGATACCCCCAGAAGGTGTTTCTGAGCCTGGCAGAGGCCTGTCGCCAGAGGAGATGGCCGACAGGATTGCTGCAAGAGCACATGAAGTGGAGATGGCAAAACTTCAAATGGAGATGGAAAGACAAAGGCTGGCCATGGAGCATGAGGTAAAAATGAGGGAGTTGGATATCAAGGCCAAGAGTTTAAACCACTCTCCCTCTGGTGGCAGCAATTTAACAGAGTCAAGGGTGCATATTCCTAAAGATGTAGTAAGAGAGTATTATAAGCAGGATGATATTGGGCAGTGGTTCAGGGCCTATGAAGTAACCATGTCCTCCCACCGGGTCCCTGAGAAAGATTGGGGAGCGGGGTTGTGGGGAAGGTTCCTGAGTGAGGGGCGGGACACACTGCTGGATCTCCCCTCTGATGTCCACACATCCTATCCACACATGAAGGAAGCTCTGATGACAAGTTATGGGTTAACTCCTGAGTTGTACAGGCAGAGATTTAGGGATTGCACCAAGAAACCTGGTACCACTTATGTAGAATATGTGACTTTTTTTTCCAGAGCGCTAGATGGTTGGGTGAAGGGTAGCAAAGTGAATGATTACCAAGGGCTGTTTGATTTAATTGCATGGGAGCACTTGTCTGATAATTGTTTTCCTGAGCTACGCCAGCACCTGATCGACAGCAAGCTGACTAACCCTAGGAAGCTTGCTGAGGAGGCGGACCGCTGGATCAGTACCAGGGTCCACAAGGGTCCTGTGGGAGGCCCCGCCAAAGGTGGTCAGGGTCCCCAGCAGAAGAGTGGGGGGGACAAGGGTAAACAGAGGGAGTTCTACAGAGGGCCCCAAAGTAATTCCCAAGGGAACCAAGGGAAAGGTTCTCAGCCACCCCCACCCCGGAAGCAGACTGGGGCCCCGACAGGTAACCCTGTTCAAAGAGGGCCCCCCAGATGTTACAAGTGTAACAACCTGGGGCACTATTCCATGGATCCCAAGTGCCCCATGTATGGTAAATAGCACCCTCTGGTGCTCCACCCCCCAAGCAGGTGGCTAGTGTAGCCTTTGGGAGGGAGGTAGATGTCCATGGGGAGGGGGTTCCCGTACAGATGACCCTAGTCTCATTAGGAGACTGTGAGATGGTCGCTGAGGCCCAACTGCCCCCCAAAACTCAAAAGTATGGGCAGTGGGTGACCATAAATGGCCGAAGGGTGGGGGCTCTTAGAGATACAGGAGCCAGTGTGACTGCTGTCCAGCAACACCTGGTGTCTCAAGAGCAGGTTGTCCCACACGCATTCTGCCGTGTTGTCAACGCTGACAACACAGAATCAGTGTCCAATGGCTCAGGTTCCGTTTGAGTGGGGGGGGGTCTCTGGTACTCTGCAAGTGGCTGTGAGAGAGGCCATGCCTGTTGATTGTCTCCTAGGTAACGATTTGGAGAGCTCCCCTTGGGAAAAGGTGGAGAAGACAACTCACCTGAGGATGGTGGGTTTACCTGATTGGGCGTGCGTGACCACCCGGTCGATGGCAGCCAGAAGGGGTGTTGAAGGGACCCTGGAGCATGAGGGAGAGGCCCAGGAACCGGCCTTAGGGAGAGGGCACAGGAGGCACGGGAATCCGGCTCCTGAAGTTCCCATGGCCCAGGAGGAAGCAGACCCTGAGGGGGATGCCCTGGAGCTTACCGGGGAACAGATAGCCGAACTGGGGGACCTGCCTGAGCTGACCCATTGGCAGCAAGAAGGAGGCCCCACCAGGGAGGAATTCTGCAGGGAGCAGAAAGAGTGCCCTTCTCTAGTGGGTATGCGGCAGCAGGCTGCAGCGCAGGCCAATGGTGATCAGTCCGGTACTCACTTGATCTACTGGGAGAACGACCTCCTGTACTCCGAGCCTAAGGTTGCTGAACCTGGGTCAGCCCGTGTGCTGGTGGTACCCCAGAAGTTCAGAGCCTTCCTACTGGGGCTGGTTCACGACGTTCCGTTAGCAGGGCATTTGGGGCAGGATAAGACCTTCGAAAGGCTAGTCACCCACTTTTATTGGCCTCAAATGCGCAAGAGTTCTGACACTCACTGCAGGACATGCCAGACTTGCCAGGCAAGTGGCAAGAGTGGAAGGAAGCTGAGAGCTCCACTCCAACCTTTCCCTGTGGTCAGTACCCCATTCCAGCGAGTGGGGATTGACATTGTGGGGCCACTGGACCCCAAGACAGCCATGGGACAACAGGTTTATCCTGGTCTTGGTGGACCATGCCACCCGGTACCCTGAAGCCATCCCTCTGAGGACAGTGACGGCCCCCGTGGTGGGACGAGCACTGATGGGAATTCTCTCACGAGTAGGATTCCCTCTAGAGGTGGTGTCTGACAGGGGGACCAATTTCAAATCGAAATATATGAAATCCCTTTGGCAAGAGTGTGGTGTGACATACAAGTTCACCACCCCTTACCATCCCCAAGGAAACGGGTTGGTTGAGCGCCTCAACCGAATCCTAAAGGGCAGGATTATGAGTCTCGAGGAACCCATGAGGCGTAAGTGGGACGTCCTCTTGCCATGCCTTCTCTTTGCGTACCGTGAGGTGCCACAAAAGTCTCTGGGGTTCAGTCCCTTTGAGCTTTTGTATGGCCACCCAGTACGAGGACCTCTTAGTCTGGTCAAGGAAGGCTGGGAGCAATCTCCCAGGAAACCTCCCCAGAATGTATACAGTTACATGCTGGCTTTCCGGAACCAGACTAGGCGTTTCAGGCAACTTGCTGAGGCAAACCTGGAAGCCAGCCAGGAGGAAATGAAGCGGTGGTATGACCAGAATGCCACTCAAAAGGTGTGGGTCCTGGACCCTGTGGAGCCTTGTGCACTCCAGGACAAGTGGACAGGACCCTTTGAGATTGTGGAGCGCAAGAGTTCTGTCACCTACTTGGTGGACTTGCAGTCTCCAAGGAACCCCTTGAGGGTCCTCCATGTCAATTGATTGAAGCCCCACTTGGAGAGGTCCAAAGTGGGCATGCTCTTGGCCACAGATGATGGGACGGAGGAGGAGTCTGAGCCTCTTCCTGACCTCCTGTTAGCCTCAGAGTGAGACGGGTCAGTGGATGGAGTTAACCTCTCACCCACCCTGACCCCTGAGCAACAGGATGACTGCCGCCACCTGCTGGGACAGTTTCCTGACCTGTTCTCCCTGGTTCCTGGTATCACAGATTGGTGCGTCCATGATGTGTATACAGGAGACAGCTTACTGGTGAAGCACAAGGCCTACAGGGTAACTGACCGGGTCAGAGCCTGCATCAAAGAGGAGGTCTCAAAGATGCTTGCTCTTGGGGTAGTTGAGTCCTCCAGCAGTCCTTGGGCCAGCCCAGTGGCCTTGGTCCCAAAGGCTGCCTCGCCGGGTGCCACACCCGAACTCCGGTTCTGTGTGGACTAAAGAGGACTCAATTCGGTCACGAAGACTGACGCGCACCCCATCCCCAGAGCTGATGAGCTCATCGATCGGTTAGGGTCTGCACGGTACCTCAGCACGTTTGATCTAACGTCTGGGTACTGGCAGATCGCCTTAACTGATGGGGCCAAAGAGAGGTCCGCATTCTCCACACCAGATGGGCATTTCCAGTTCCGGGTTATGCCATTTGGGATGAAGAATGCCCCTGCCACCTTCCAGAGGTTGGTCAACCAGGTGTAGGCTGGGCTGTCCGAGTTCAGCGCAGCATACCTGGATGACATCGCAGTGTTCAGTGGCACATGGGAAGAACACCTGCAACATCTCTGGGAAGTGTTGATGGCACTGCGCAAGGCAGGCCTCACGATCAAGGCAAGCAAGTGTCAGATCGGGCAGGGTTCCGTGGTGTACTTGGGACACCAAGTAGGGAGCGGCCAGGTGGCGCCCCTACAACCCAAGATCGAAACCATCCTGGCTTGGGAGCCCCCAAAGACCCAGATGGAGGTGAGGGCCTTTTGAGGACTCACAGGGTACTACAGGAGGTTTGTCAAGGGGTATGGCAGCATCGTTGCCCCCTTGACAGAGCTGACTTCGAAAAAGCAGCCCAGAAAAGTAATATGGGCTGACACCTGTCAGAAGGCCTTTGACACCCTGAAAACTGCCATGTGCACGGCGCCCGTGCTCTTGGCTCCTGACTTCTCCAACGAGTTCCTTGTGCAGACAGATGCATCAGAGCATGGTGTAGGGGCTGTTCTCTCACAGATCACTGAGGAGGGCTTTGACCAACCCGTAGCCTTTATTAGTAGAAGGTTACTTCCCCGGGAACAAAAGTGGAGTGCGATTGAGCGAGAAGCATTTGCTGTGGTCTGGGCATTGAAGAAGCTAAGACCCTACTTGTTTGGGTCTCACTTCTGGGTTCAAACCGACCACAGGCCCCTCAGATGGTTGATGCAGATGAGGGGTGAGAATCCTAAGTTGTTGAGGTGGTCCATTTCCCTACAGGGGATGGATTTCACGGTGGAACATCGCCCCGGTACAGACCACGCCAACGCTGATGGTCTTTCCAGATTTTTCCGCCTTAGTGATGAGAACTTCCTGGGGTAGGGTAGTTCTCCCCACATTTCAGCTGGAAGGGACACGTGTTAGACCTGGCACCCTTGGCGTGGGTCACCCTTCCATTTTTGTCTGTGCCTCAATGTATTTTTGTGCTGGTGTTAGCTGCTCAGGGCACTGTGCCACTGCCATCCAGTGCCACAGTGCAAGTGCTCCCTGTTAGAATGGGGAACCTCTGGTTGGCACTGGTAGGTACTTGTGACAAGCAGTGGTCCCTTCTTCTATTCAGGGCGAGAGAATTACCCCTTCAGAACAACCCCTGCTCACCCTATAGGTAGTGTGGCGCGAGCAGTCAGGGCTAAACTTCAGGGCGCTAGTCAGTTAAGCATTTATGATCACACACAGTAAACCACAACGATCCCCCCACAAACGGACACCAGGCGTAAGTTGTATCAAAAATACGGATGCTTTATATAAAAGGTTCTTGGTTACGCAGGCATGTACAAGACCATCAATAACGGTTGCGAAATGGAAGCCACAAGATGATAATTAGGCACTGTTCTTTTCTTTGGTAACTTATTCGATCACGAGCGCTTCGCAGGGCTCGGTTGAGTCGGTCCAGTCACGATGATGCGCAGTGCACCCGGGGTACAGTGATACGGGGAAATCAGAACGTTGCTGACCCCGAGTCCGATAGAGAGTTCACTGTACCTGGGAACGTGCGATGTGCTGGGACGAGTCTTCGGGGGAGATGCAGGTTCTGCACCTCGCGGGTCTCCGGATCAAGAATTCAGCGGGCGGCTCTCGGTAGACAGGTGCGGCCCAGGGCCTCCAACACGGACTGTGCGGGAGGTCACTGCGGAGGGCGGCACGGTCAGACTCAGGCTGGGAGGTGAAGCGAGGCGGCCGGATACGTTACGACGTACGGGCGGCCATCCGAGGCTTGATTTCACTTCCCAAGTAGAAATCCGGCGGGAGGGCGAGAGGGCACCAGGCACGCTCCAGTGGCAGGCAGGTGACAGGGAAGCGGGGCGGCCAGCCTCGATGGGTCCAGAGCGACTCAGGTAGAGCGGGGCTCTCGGCGAGGGGAGGCGGCCAGGCTTCTGGGTGTCACGGCCCTAGGAGGGGTGGCAAGGTGCGCAGGGCACTCCGGCGGGAGAAAGCACACGGCTCGAGTTCTCAGACGAGCGGAGACACGGTGAACCCACTGGTCCTGGGGTTCAGTTCAGGGGGCAAGCTCTTCTTCCAAGCCCTTGGAGATAGTTGAAGAACAAAGTGCAAAAGTCTCTTTCAGTCTTTTTCCTCTCCTTCCTCAGCAAGGCACCTACTGCAGGCCAATCCTTCAGGTCAGGGAAAGTTACTCCTCCTTCAGCTTCTTCCAGGTCCTTCTAGTCGGGCAGAGTTCCTTCGTGGTTCAATCTGGATCTGATTTCCTAGGAGCCAGGCTCCTACTTTTATAGAGTGATTCTTTTGTTCTTTAGCGCCAGGGGGCCTGGGCCTGGCTCAGTCCAGTTCTGGAGTTCTTTGTTTTGGTGACTCTGCTCTTTCCTTTCAGCAGCAGGGCAGAGACATCAGCCACTCCACAGGGGGGCGGAGCCGGCTTTGTGGTGGCAGAGCACAGGTCTATTCAAGAGTCAAGGTGTACTCCTCCCACCCATCCTGGTGTAATCTCTCTACCCACCACCTGGCAGCCAACCTGTCTCCTGGAATCCCCCAGCCCTGCTCCTGTACTGTTGCTAGGCAGAACACACACCCACAGCAGAGGCGGACTGAGATGGTCAGGCACGCAAAGGCTAACTTTCTAAAAGCAGCATTTGCAAACCCAGGATATTCAAATAACCTTTACTAAAAGATGTATTTTACTATCCCGAGTTCAGGCATACTAAACATGACTTTCTACCATGCTCTCTGAGTCCACTGGGGTCACAGCGTGTAGCGATCCCAGCAGCCCATTCTGGCCTATGGAGAGCAGGTAGCCGTCAATAGTGAAAAACGAAAATGGCTGTAATTCACTATTAAGATATGCCACACACATCAGGGCATGTCCTACCTTATGCCTACAATGCACCCTGCGCTTAGGCCTACCAGAGGGGTGACTAACATGTAGTTAAGGGAAGGTTTAGGGACTGGCAAGTGGGGACACTTGCTCAGTCAGCGCGACGGTACCAGACCGCGTGCAGGTTCTGCAGTGGCAGACCCCAGACATATTTTACCCCGCTGCTTCGGTGGGTGGCACAACCAGTGCTGCAAGCCCACTAGCAGCATTTGGATATACAAGCCCTTGGCACCCCTGGTGCACTCTACTAGGGACTGATAGTAAACCAAATAAACCAAACGTGGAAGTCAATTCACATAATACATTTTACCATAGGGAGCACTTGCACTGTGGCACTGGATGGCAGTGGCACAGTGCCCTGAGCAGCTAACACCAACACAAAAACACATTGAGGCACAGACAAAAATGGAAGGGTGACCCACGCCAATGGTGCCAGGTCTAACACGTGTCCCCTCCAGCTGAAAAGTGGGGAGAACTACCCTACCCCAGGGAGTTCTGCATCACTAAGGCGGAAAAACCTGGACAGACCGTCAGCATTGGCGTGATCTGTGCCAGGGCGATGCTCCACCGTAAAGTCCATACCCTGTAGGGAGATGGACCACCTCAACAGTTTTGGGTTCTCACCCCTCATTTGCATCAACCATCTGAGGGGCCTGTGGTCGGTCTGAACCCGGAAGTGAGACCCAAACAAGTAGGGTCTTAGCTTCTTCAGAGCCCAGACCACAGCAAATGCTTCTCGTTCTATCGCACTCCACCTTTGTTCCCGGGGAAGTAGCCTCCTGCTAATAAAGGCTACGGGTTGGTCAAAGCCCTCCTCAGTGATCTGTGAGTGAACAGCCCCTACACCATGCTCGGATGCATCCGTCTGCACCAGGAACTCTTTGGAGAAGTCAGGAGCCAAGAGCACGGGCGCCGTGCACATGGCAGTTTTCAGGGTGTCGAAGGCTTTCTGACAGGTGTCAGTCCATATCACTTTCCTGGGCTGCTTCTTCGAAGTCAGCTCTGTCAAGGGGGCAACGATGCTGCCATACCCCTTGACAAACCTCCTGTAGTACCCTGTGAGTCCTAAAAAGGCCCTCACCTCCGTCTGGGTCTTTGGGGGCTCCCAAGCCAGGATGGTTTCAACTTTGGGTTGGAGGGGCGCCACCTGGCCGCTCCCCACTTGGTGTCCCAAGTACACCACTGAACCCTGCCCGATCTGACACTTGCTTGCCTTGATCGTGAGGCCTGCCTTGCGCAGCGCCATCAACACTTCCCAGAGATGTTGCAGGTGTTCTTCCCATGTGCCGCTGAACACTGCGATGTCATCCAGGTAGGCGGCGCTGAACTCGGTCAGCCCAGCCAACACCTGGTTGACCAACCTCTGGAAGGTGGCAGGGGCATTCTTCATCCCAAAGGGCATCACCCGGAACTGGTAATGCCCATCTGGTGTAGAGAATGCGGACCTCTCTTTGGCCCCATCAGTTAAGGCGATCTGCCAGTACCCAGACGTTAAATCAAACGTGCTGAGGTACCGTGCAGCCCCTAACCGATCGATGAGCTCATCAGCTCTGGGGATGGGGTGCGCGTCAGTCTTCGTGACTGAGTTGAGTCCTCGGTAGTCCACACAGAACCGGAGTTCGGGCGTGGCACCCGGCGCTGCAGCCTTTGGGACCAAGACCACTGGGCTGGCCCAAGGACTGCTGGAGGACTCAACCACCCCTAGGGCAAGCATCTTCGAGACCTCCTCTTTGATGCAGGCTCTGACCCTGTCATTTACCCGGTAGGCCTTGTGCTTCACAGGTAAGCTGTCTCCGGTATCTACATCATGGACACGCCAATTTGTGATACCAGGAATCAGGGAGAACAGGTCAGGGAACTGCCCCAGCAGCTGGCGACAGTCCCCCTGTTGCTCAGGGGTCAGGGTGGGTGAGAGGTTAACTCCATCCACTGACCCGTCTCGCTCTGAGGCTACCAAGAGGTCAGGAAGAGGCTCGGACTCCTCTTCCGTCCCATCATCGGTGGCCAAGAGCATGCCCACTTCGGACCTCTCCAAGTGGGGCTTCAGTCGATTGACATGTAGGACCCTTAAGGGGTTCCTAGGAGACCGCAAGTTCACCAAGTAGGTGACAGAACTCTTGCGCTCCACAATCTCAAAGGGTCCTGTCCACTTGTCCTGGAGTGCACAAGGCTCCACAGGGGCCAGGACCCACACTTTTTGGCCAGGTTGAAGCTCAACCAGAGTGGCGTTCTGGTCGTACCACCGCTTCATTTCCTCCTGGCTGGCTTCCAGGTTTGCCTCAGCAAGTTGCCTGAAACGCCTAGTCTGGTTCCGGAAAGCCAGCATGTAACTGTATACATTCTGGGGAGGTTTCCTGGGAGATTGCTCCCAGCCTTCCTTGACCAGACTAAGAGGTCCTCGTACTGGGTGGCCATACAAAAGCTCAAAGGGACTGAACCCTAGAGACTTTTGTGGCACCTCGCGGTACGCAAAGAGAAGGCATGGTAAGAGGACGTCCCACTTACGCCTCATGGGTTCCTCGAGACCATAATCATGCCCTTCAGGGTTCGGTTGAAGCGCTCAACCAACCCGTTTCCTTGGGGATGGTAAGGTGTGGTGAACTTGTAGGTTACACCACACTCTTGCCAAAGGGACTTCATATATTTCGATATGAAGTTGGTCCCCCTGTCAGACACCACCTCTAGAGGGAATCCTACTCGTGAGAAAATTCCCATCAGTGCCCGTCCCACCACGGGGGCCGTCACTGTCCTCAGGGTACCGGGTGGCATGGTCCACCAAGACCAGGATAAACCTGTTGCCCATGGCTGTCTTGGGGTCCAGCGGCCCCACAATGTCAATCCCCACCCGCTGGAATGGGGTACTGACCACAGGAAAAGGTTGGAGTGGAGCTCTCAGCTTCCTTCCACTCTTGCCACTTGCCTGGCAAGTCTGGCATGTCCTGCAGTGAGTGTCAGAACTCCTGCGCATTTGGGGCCAATAAAAGTGGGTGACCAGCCTTTCAAAGGTCTTGTCCTGCCCCAAATGTCCTGCTAACGGTATGTCGTGAGCCAGCCCCAGTAGGAAGGCTCTGAACTTCTGGGGTACCACCAGCGCACGGGCTGACCCAGGTTCAGCAACCTTAGGCTCTGAGTATAGGAGGTCGTTCTCCCAGTAGATCAAGTGAGTTCCGGACTGATCACCATGGGCCTGGGCTGTAGCCTGCTGCCGCATACCCTCTAGAGAGGGGCACTCTTTCTGCTCCCTGCAGAATTCCTCCCTGGTGGGGCCCCCTTCTTGCTGCCAATGGGTCAGCTCAGGAAGGTCCCCCAGTTCGGCTATCTGTTCCCCGGTAGGCTCCAGGGCATCCCCCTCAAGGTCTGCTTCCTCCTGGGCCATGGAAACTTCAGGAGCCGGATTCCCGTGCCTCCCTTGCCCTCTCTCTAAGGCCGGTTCCTGGGCCTCTCCCTCAGGCTCCAGGGTTCCTTCAACACCCCTACTGGCTGCCATTGACCGGGTGGTCACGCACGCCCAATCAGGTAAGCCCACCATCCGCAGGTGAGTTGTCTTCTCCACCTTTTCCCAAGGGGAGCTCTCCAAATCGTTACCTAGGAGACCATCAACAGGCATGGCCTCTCTCACAGCCACTTGCAGAGTACCAGAGACCCCCCCCACTCAAAGGGAACCTGAGCCATTGGACACTGACTCTCTGTGTTGTCGGCGTTGACAACACTGCAGAATGAGTGTGGGACAACCTGCTCTTGAGACACCAGGTGTTGCTTGACAGCAGTCACACTGGCTCCTGTATCTCTAAGAGCCCCCACCCTCTTGCCATTTATTGTCACCCACTGCCCATACTTTGAGTATTGGGGGGCAGCTGGGCCTCAGCGACCATCTCACTGTCTCCTAAGGAGACTAGGGTCATCTGTACGGGATCCCCCGCCCCTTGGACATCTATCTCCCTCCCCAAGGCTACACTATTCACCTGCTTGGGGGGTGGAGCACCAGAGGGTGCTGGTTTACCATACAGGGGGCACTTGGGATCCACGGAAATGTGCCCCAGGTTGTTACACTTGTAACATCTGAGGGGCCCTCTTTGAACAGGGCTACCTGTCGGGGCCCCGGTATGCTTCGGGGGTGGGGGTGGCTGAGAACCTTTTCCTTGGTTCCCTTGGGAATTACTTTGGGGCCCTCTGTAGAACTCCCTCTGTTTACCCTTGTCCCCCCCACTCTTCTGCTGGGGACCCTGAACACCTTTGGCGGGGCCTCCCACGGGACCCTTGTGGACCCTGGTGCTGATCCAGCGGTCCGCCTCCTCAGCAAGCTTCCTCGGGTTGGACAGCTTGCTATCGATCAGGTGCTGGCGTAGCTCAGGAAAACAATTATCCGACAAGTGCTCCCATGCAATTAAATCAAACAGCCCTTGGTAATCATTCACTTTGCTACCCTTCACCCAACCATCCAGCGCTCTGCAAAAAAAGGTCACATATTCTACATAAGTGGTACCAGGTTTCTTGGTGCAATCCCTAAATCTCTGTCTGTACAATTCAGGAGTTAACCCATACCTTGTCATAAGAGCCTCCTTCATGTGTGGATAGGATGTGTGGACATCAGAGGGGAGGTCTAGCAGTGTGTCCCGCCCCTCACTCAGGAACCTTCCCCACAACCCCGCTCCCCAATCCTTCTCAGGGACCCGGTGGGAGGACATGGCTACTTCATAGGCCCTGAACCACTGCCCAATATCATCCTGCTTATAATATTCTTTGACTACATCTTTAGGAATGTGCACCCTTGACTCTGTTGAATTGCGGCCACCAGAGGGTGAGTTGTCTAAACTCCTGGCCTTGAGATCCAACTCCCTCATTTTTACCTCATGCTCCATGGCCAGTTTCTGCCTTTCCATCTCCATTTGCAGTTTTGCCATCTCCACCTCATGTGCTCGTGCAGCACTCCTGTCGGCCATCTCCTCGGGCGACAGGCCTCTGCTAGGCTCAAAAACACCTTCTGGGGGTATCACCTCTTGTGCATTCTCTGGAAACTTTGATTCGTGCCAGGCTCTCAGCGCCTTCACGTACTGATCCTTGGTTGTTAGTCCGCTTTGCTTAATTCTGTACTTGGAGAGATATCCTTTCAGGACATCATTTGTGCACTTCCTCAGTGCCTCGGGCTCCCAATCGATGTCATCCACTCCAGAGAATACAGAGGACGCTCCGCCTCCATTGACTGAGCTAGGCATGGTTTCTTAAGGTGGAGATTCTTCTTTAGCAACAACTGTCAATCAATCTGTGGCTGCGTTATAGGTCTGCTCTATGTGGTGATCAATAATTCACTGTATGTAAATCATAAATGCAAATTCGAGATCCCACCGCTGCCACCAATGTTAGAATGGGGAACCTCTGGTTTGCACAGGTAGGTACTTGTGACAAGCAGTGGTCCCTTCTTCTATTCAGGGCGAGAGAATTACCCCTTCAGAACAACCCCTGCTCACCCTATAGGTAGTGTGGCGCGAGCAGTCAGGGCTAAACTTCAGGGCGCTAGTCAGTTAAGCATTTATGATCACACACAGTAAACCACAACGATCCCCCCACAAACGGACACCAGGCGTAAGTTGTATCAAAAATACGGATGTTTTATATAAAAGATTCTTGGTTACGCAGGCATGTACAAGACCATCAATAACGGTTGCGAAATGGAAGCCACAAGATGATAATTAGGCACTGTTCTTTTCTTTGGTAACTTATTCGATCACGAGCGCTTCGCAGGGCTCGGTTGAGTCGGTCCAGTCACGATGATGCGCAGTGCACCCGGGGTACAGTGATACGGGGAAATCAGAACGTTGCGGACCCCGAGTCCGATAGAGAGTTCACTGTACCTGGGAACGTGCGATGTGCTGGGACGAGTCTTCGGGGGAGATGCAGGTTCTGCACCTCGCGGGTCTCCGGATCAAGAATTCGGCGGGCGGCTCTCGGTAGACAGGTGCGGCCCAGGGCCTCCGACACGGACTGTGCGGGAGGTCACTGCGGAGGGCGGCACGGTCAGACTCAGGCTGGGAGGTGAAGCGAGGCGGCCGGATACGTTACGACGTACGGGCGGCCGTCCGAGGCTTGATTTCACTTCCCAAGTAGAAATCCGGCGGGAGGGCGAGAGGGCACCAGGCACGCTCCAGTGGCAGGCAGGTGACAGGGAAGCGGGGCGGCCAGCCTCGATGGGTCCAGAGTGACTCAGGTAGAGCGGGGCTCTCGGCGAGGGAAGGCGGCCAGGCTTCTGGGTGTCACGGCCCTAGGAGGGGTGGCAAGGTGCGCAGGGCACTCCGGCGGGAGAAAGCACACGGCTCGAGTTCTCAGACGAGCGGAGACACGGTGAACCCACTGGTCCTGGGGTTCAGTTCAGGGGGCAAGCTCTTCTTCCAAGCCCTTGGAGATAGTTGAAGAACAAAGTGCAAAAGTCTCTTTCAGTCTTTTTCCTCTCCTTCCTCAGCAAGGCACCTACTGGAGGCCAATCCCTCAGGTCAGGGAAAGTTACTCCTCCTTCAGCTTCTTCCAGGTCCTTCTAGTCGGGCAGAGTCCCTTCGTGGTTCAATCTGGATCTGATTTCCTAGGAGCCAGGCTCCTACTTTTATAGAGTGATTCTTTTGTTCTTTAGCGCCAGGGGGCCTGGGCCTGGCTCAGTCCAGTTCTGGAGTACTTTGTTTTGGTGACTCTGCTCTTTCCTTTCAGCAGTAGGGCAGAGACATCAGCCGCTCCACAGGGGGGCGGAGCCGGCTTTGTGGTGGCAGAGCACAGGTCTATTCAAGAGTCAAGGTGTACTCCTCCCACCCATCCTGGTGTAATCTCTCTACCCACCACCTGGCAGCCAACCTGTCTCCTGGAATCCCCCAGCCCTGCTCCTGTACTGTTGCTAGGCAGAACACACACCCACAGCAGAGGCGGACTGAGATGGTCAGGCACGCAAAGGCTAACTTTCTAAAAGCAGCATTTGCAAACCCAGGATATTAAAATAACCTTTACTAAAAGATGTATTTTACTATCCCGAGTTCAGGCATACTAAACATGACTTTCTACCATGCTCTCTGAGTCCACTGGGGTCACAGCGTGTAGCGATCCCAGCAGCCCATTCTGGCCTATGGAGAGCAGGTAGCCTTCAATAGTGAAAAACAAAAATGGCTGTAATTCACTATTAAGATATGCCACACACATCAGGGCATGTCCTACCTTATGCCTACAATACACCCTGCGCTTAGGCCTACCAGAGGGGTGACTAACATGTAGTTAAGGGAAGGTTTAGGGACTGGCAAGTGGGGACACTTGCTCAGTCAGCGCAACGGTACCAGACCGCGCGCAGGTTCTGCAGTGGCAGACCCTAGACATATTTTACCCCGCTGCTTCGGTGGGTGGCACAACCAGTGCTGCAAGCCCACTAGCAGCATTTGGATATACAAGCCCTTGGCACCCCTGGTGCACTCTACTAGGGACTGATAGTAAACCAAATAAACCAAACGTGGAAGTCAATTCACATAATACATTTTACCATAGGGAGCACTTGCATTGTGGCACTGGATGGCAGTGGCACAGTGCCCTGAGCAGCTAACACCAACACAAAAACACATTGAGGCACAGACAAAAATGGAAGGGTGACCCACGCCAATGGTGCCAGGTCTAACACTCCCTATGGTCAAATGTATTATGTGAATTGACTTCCATGTTTGGCTTATTTGGTTTACTATCAGTCCCTAGTAGAGTGCACCAGGGGTGCCAAGGGCTTCTATATCCAAATGCTGCTAGTGGGCTTGCAGCACTGGTTGTGCCACCCACAGAAGCAGCGGGGTAAAATGTGTCTAAGGTCTGCCATTGCAGAACCTGCATGCAGTCTGGTACTGTCATGCTGACTGGGCAAGTGTCCCCACTTGCCAGTCCCTAAACCTTCCCTTACCTTCATGTTAGTCACCCCTATGGTAGGCCCTAGGGCAGGGTGCATTGTAAGGATAAGGTAGGACATGCCCTGAGGTGTGTGGCATGTCCTAATGGTGAATTACAGCCATTTTTGTTTTTCACTATTGTAAGGCTACCTGCTCTCCATAGGCCAGAATGGGCTGCTAGATTATAACACTCTATAATCCTAGCAGGCTCAGGAAGCATGGTAGAAATTTGTGTTTAGTATGCCTGAACTCAGAATAATAAAATACATATTTTAGTAAAGTTTATTTTAATATCCTGTGTTTGCAAATGCTACTTTTAGAAAGTTAGCATTTGCTTGCTTAACCATTTCAGTCCGCCTCTGGAGGGGAGGGCTATCTTCTTTGTGTGTAGCTTGAGTGACAGGGCTGGGAAGTTCCAGGAGACAGGCTGGGGCTGCCAGGTGGTGAATAGAAAGATTACACCAGGATGGGTGGGAGGCGTGCACCTTGACTCTGAATAGGACAGTGCTCTGCCACCACAATGCTGGCTCCACCCCCTGGGGAGCGTCTGATGTCTCTGCCCTGCCTGCTGAAAGAAGAAGCCAGAGTCTCAACAACAAAGTGCTCCTCACTGAAAAGAACTGGACTAGGATTATGCAAAGGCTCCCCTGGCCTGTAAAGACAAAAGAAACTGAGTATAAATGTAGGAGCCCTGCTCCTAAGAAATCAGATCCTGCTCGTGACCAAGAAGAACGCTCTGCCTGAGGAGGAGGAACCTGAAGCTGAAGGGGGGAAGCTGTCCCTAAGTCTGGAGGACTGGCCTGCAGTGGTTGCCTCGCTGCCAAAGGAGAGAAGAAACTTACAAAGACTTGCTTTATTTATCTACTCAAAACACTTGTGCTCACAGCAATCTCCAAGGGCTTGATTGAGCTTGCCCCCTGAATCGAACCCCAGGACCAGTGGGTTCACCGTGTCTCCGCTCGTCTGAGAATCGAGCGTGTGCTTTCTCCCGCCGGAGTGCTCTGCGCACCTTCACCCCCTCCAAGGGCCGCGACACCCAGAAGCCTGGCCGACTCCACTCGCCGAGAGCCCCGCTCTACCTGAGTCGCTCTGGACCCATCGGGTTTGGCCGCCCTGCTTCCCTGTCGCCTGCCTGCTACTGGAGCGTGCTTGGTGCCCCCTCGTCCTCCCGCCGGATTTCTACCTGGAATGCGAATTCAAGCCCCGGACAGCCGCCCGTACGTCGCACATACCCGGCCGCCCCGCTTCGCCTCCACGAAAGAGTCAGACCACGCCGCCCCCCTGAAGTGACCTCTCGCACCGCCCGTGTCAGAGGCCCTGGGCCGCGCCTGTCCACCGAAAGCCGCCCGCTGTTTCTAGATCCGGAGTCCCTTGAGGTGCAGAACCTGCGCCCCCACCGAAGACTCGTCCAACACATCGCACGTTCACAGGTACAGTGAACTCTCTCTCGGACTCGGGGTCCGCAACATTCTGATTTCCCCGCATCACTGTACCTCGGGTGCGCTGCGCATCACCGTGACTGGACAAACTCGAAAGAGCGCTACGAAGCGCCCGTAACAGAAGAGAACAGTGCCTAAATTTCCACCTTGTGGCTCTCATTCCGCAACCGTTATTTATGGTCTTGTACTAAGCCTGCATAACAAAGAAGCTTTTATATAAAGTATACGTATTTTTGATACAACTTACGCCTGGTGTCCATTTGTGTGGGATCGTTGTAATTTACTGTGTGTCATCATAAATGCTTAACTGACTTAGCCCCCTGAAGTTTAGCCCTGACTGCTCGCGCCACACTACCTATAGGGTGAGCAGGGGTTGTTCTGAAGGGATAATTCTCTTGCCCTGACTGGAAGAAGGGACCACTGCTTGTCACAAGAAACCACCTGTGCCAACCAGAGGTTCCCCATTCTAACACATCGTGTATGCAAACTGCCTCTGAAGAAAGAGCGTGAATGCTCTGAAACGCGTCAGGCAAGCGGACATAACGCATCGGAGTTGAAATGCCTGTCTTTTTTTAAATAAAGGGTTTGTTATCCACTGGCTGGAGGAGTGCGTCTCTGTATGCATGGACAATGCTTGGAGGAGATATGTATATATATATATGTGTATATATGTGTATATATGTATATATATGTGTATATATGTATATATATGTGTATATATGTATATATATATATGTGTATATATGCGTAAAGTGGGCGCGCGGTGCGCAAAGCGCACCGCGTGCTCACTGTGCGCGCACGGTGCGCACTGCGTTAAGTGGGCGCGCACGCCACGAATGGCGTAAAGTAACTTAGCATTTAAAAAACCGTACAAATTCACTGAAAAAACCATAGGTTTCACACACGTTATAGTTAGGAATTAGCATTTAAAAAACCTTGCAAATTCACTGAAAAAACCATAGGTTTCACACATGTTATAGTTAGCGGAAATTTTACTGATAAAAAACCAATGAAATTCCCCCGTTATAGTTAGTGCAGGCAACTATAACTCACGCGACCGCAATCTTCTGCTGATGACATATGTGTCTTTATGAAAAAAAAATATTTGTAATATATGTATAGCTAAAAATTTATGGAAGAAGACATGGGCAAATAAGTGTCTAAATACAGTATTAGCATCAGCAGAGGATTGCGGTCGCGTGAGTTATAGTTGCCTGCACTAACTATAACGGGGGAATTTAATTGGTTTTTTATCAGTAAAATTTCCGCTAACTATAACATGTGTGAAACCTATGGTTTTTTCAGTGAATGTATATATATATGTGTATACATATGTGTGTCTATATATATATTCACTGAAAAAACCATGGGTTTCACACACGTTATAGTTAGGAATTAGCATTTAAAAAACCTTGCAAATTCAGTGAAAAAACCATAGGTTTCACAGACGTTATAGTTAGCTGGACATTTCACTCGTAAAAAACCAATGAAATTCCCCCGTTA
Source organism: Triturus cristatus (assembly GCF_964204655.1). Lineage (NCBI taxonomy): Eukaryota > Metazoa > Chordata > Amphibia > Caudata > Salamandridae > Triturus > Triturus cristatus. Next base: position 966,290,137 of record NC_140583.1, on the reverse strand, counting down.
TAGTAAGTTAAGCTAACTATAACTCGCGCACCCGCAATCCACTGCTGATGACGTCACATATAACATCACTCATGACATGGTCACTGACATCACTCATGACATCACTGATGACATCAAAAATGACATCACCGATGACATCACTGATGACATCATCCAGTGAATGTGTGTTTTTCTGAAAATCAAATAGGTTTTATATATGTATATCTCAAGATCGATGGAAGAATAAATGGGTATATAAGTGTCTAAATGGATGATTTTTTTGGGAAAAATTTATTGTGTAACTGATTGTTAAAATGTATCATAGTGAATACATGGCTTAGTGAGTAATGTTTAAATATGTAAATATCTGTATCAGTCTCTCACTTTGTGTATAAGTGGCTGCATGGGTTGGTGAGTAGCTACATGGGTGTCTATATAGGTTATTTGTTGGTTTTTGGAGTATCAGTCTGAGTGTCTGCATGGTTCGGTGGGGGTTATTACGTAGTGCATAGGTGCATGAACGAGTGACTCACTGTATGTGTTGAAGACAGCATGTGTGCAGGACAGTATGGGTGGATGAGTATGTGTAAAGGTGTGTTAGTGAGTGAATGACTTTCTCAATAGTGTCTTTATAAGTAACTACTTATGTTTTAAACTAGTATATGTGACTATTGGTGTCTATAAGTGAGTATATGTGAGAGTGAGAGATTGAAATTGTTCCTGTATGAATAAGTATGTGTTTCTATAAGTGATTGTTTAAAAGACTAAGTATGTGTAAGTTTCCGTAGAAGTAAGTGTGGTGGTGTGTGTATAAGTGTATATGCAAGAAAATGTATGTTTGATTCTTTATTAGCATGAGTGACTATGTGTGTGAGGAACTCTATGGATGAGTGACATTGTATAACAGGATGTATAGGTCTATAAGTACATATGAGTGAGTACATGTATGAGTGACTGTATAGGACTGTTGGTGAATGAGTGGATGTGTATGTGGATCTTAGAATTACTGAAGAGGTTGTTGTAACTGGTATTGGTATTTCCAATATTTTGTTAATTTGTAGTCTCTATTTTTGAATGTGTTTATCAATTGTTATATTAGGGTGTGAGAAGATGTGGTAATTTATCACAAGGATGATGTCATCAGTGATGTCATTTGAGATGTCATGAGTGATGTCATGAGTGATGTCAGTGACCATGTCATGAGTGATGTTATATGTGACGTCATCAGCAGTGGATTGCGGGTGCGCGAGTTATAGTTAGCTTAACTAACTATAACGGGGGAATTTCATTGGTTTTTTACGAGTGAAATGTCCAGCTAACTATAACGTCTGTGAAACCTATGGTTTTTTCACTGAATTTATATATATATATATATATATACAGACAGACAGACAGACAGACAGGCAGACAGACAGACAGACAGGCAGGCAGACAGACAGACAGACAGACAGACAGACAGACAGACAGACAGACAGACAGACAGACAGACAGACAGACAGACAGATAGATAGATAGATAGATAGATAGATAGATAGATTTTCAAACAAGGATGCTGCACTCCCAGAGACTTTTAATCTGTATTTAATCAAACAGCACTTGACCAGCAAGGCACACCACGATGTGTTTCGACAGCTTCGTCTTTATCAAGTGGTGATCATTGGTTCATTCAATTAACCAGTCTGAAGTACCTCTGAAAGCATTGTGGGATTTGTAGTAATGTTATAGTTAACTTTTGTGCTCAGTGCAAATTACATTTGCCAGTCCTAGTAGTCACATATCAACAATGCACCAGTCATTTACTTTCATGTGCACTGTGTGATGCTCACCTCCAGACCCTTTCCGCACAAACTTGGGCCGCATCTTTGTCTTTAAACATAGATTGGGACATCTGCTCACCATTGTGACGAGCGTATCCCTTTTCTGGATGTATGCCGTTGGATATTCCGATGTGACAGCATTAACAATGGGTCAAACAGTTTGTAGGAATGTACTGCCCTAGTGTTCAATTGAATGGCCATAATGTGAGACTTTAGACAGTTTCTGAATGAAGTTTGTACATATTACTTTTAGGTTTGATAGAAGTTGTCAGAGTACTGTGAATAAACTCACTATATGCTATTACTGTCTTGTCATGGAGACCTTCTATAACTAAAAGTACTCTATACCGTCTATATAACAATTTTGCACAGGTATATGTTAAAATGTTTTCTATTTGTATTCATGAATCCATTGAAAACTGTTTTTGACTTATAATGGACAGTATTGATTTGTTCTATTTTTCCTTTAATTTGTATCTGTAACTAAATGGATCTGGAATATGACATGTTACGTGCATGACTCATCAAGCAGATGACACTTTGTTATTAATTAGCTAAACGTTTGGATGTATTATTTACTTTTGTTCTCTAATAATTCATTCAATTCAATTTAATTTATGCAACATATTGAAATTATTGTTTTTCATAATTTGTATTGATTAAACCACAAGGTGCCATACAATGAATGTAACATATTGAGATCACTATCTTTGGAACTCCTGTTCTGTGTTGGTGGGATGTATATTTCCTTTTTACGTCAATGCCTCGGTCTTTATTACCATTTTAAGATGGCCGCCGTATATGTGGACTTGCCTTCTCAATGACTTTATTTGTGGACACTCTCTATATTCAACAGCGAATATGCCAGTTGATTTAATCGCCTCAAAGAGTAGAATTGAGCGATCAACATCGCCTTTTAGTCAAACTGAAAGTAATATTTAAAATTGTGTCGGACTAGATCTAACTAGTCCTCTTTCTTGGTCTATGTCCGGGATGTTCTAAACCAAGCTGGAGTTGCTGGTTTGAACTTCTGGAAATTCACATTGTGGAGTTTAGGAGAGCCGGCATGCTGGTGGGACGAGCAGGCCGATAATAAACAGTAAGTAAGTCTTTCGCAATTGTCGAGCAGTGGACTATATGGGTTGAAGGCATTGTTTGCCTGTTATTGGATATCCAAAGTGTTATTTTCCTGTACGATGCGGATGGCATTCCTAAAGGCTATTTTCATGCTGCCTTGTAATCATTTACCTTTTTTTAGTAGAGTCGAGTGGTCTGTTTGTATTACGGAAAATCGGCCAGCTCTTTGTTTAATTAACTTTTTCTCGTAAGTTGTTTAAATAGCATGCCCCTATACATTTGCATTAACCAGTCTATCTAGATGATTACTACACTCTGAATATAACTAATAGTGTGGCCGTAACGAGTAGATAGTTTAATTGGGCATAATACGGTCCTAATCAGCATGAATTCTTAAATGTCATCTATATTTCCCTAATGGCGCAATATGTGAATTCAAATATTTGTAGTCCAGGAATGAATTATTCCTTTAGGCGCTTATTGGACGTTCTATGTTATTACAACGTTATTGAACGTATCGACTGGGATCCCCTGACCCAGCATGATTGCTGACTTATAACGCAAGGACATTAGGTACTGTATTCAATTGGGGTAACTTAGGTTTAATGGATTTACTCTATTATAAGGACTTTACATTCATTTTAAATTCTCGTTTGTTTATCAGATGCCTGCACTTTGATAGCCTATGTTTGGTTTTCATCTCTTATATTCTAAGAGTCTGATTACACTTCTTGCGGATTTCTGTGATATTCAAGCAGGTAAGTGAAGTTACGGTGGTTTTCTCTATACTAAACTAGATTAAATTACTGCAAATTACATTTCGCTTTTTGCTTTGTATTTTGATAGATTAGGTATCTACCGTCATGTATTGAGGCTATGAATGCAAGTGTGTTCCATGCATCCTCTGTGTTGATCCCTTCTTCATGTGGACCGAGATTATTGATTCTCTTGCTCTAACTAGCACACTTTTCTGGGTGTCTTCTTTATTCAGTTTTCCTCTATGGTTCATTTGGTTTCAAATTATAAATTTGATTACACTCGGGAACTCATTATGAATTATCTTTTGAGTCCCACACTTCTTTGGGTGACCCCTTTATCTAGTTTTTATTTTGAGATATATGAAAAGGCTTTCTTTGTCACAGATCATTAAATTGACTATATCTGTGTACTCAATATGAATTATCTTTTGAAACCCATGTACATATGTTTTATTTTTAGATGTTTTTATTGAACTACAGTGGACGCTCTTCCAGTGGATGTTTGTCCTGATGATGACCCTCGAATTACTTAAAGGGTTGAAACGTTGTCAACGCTAATATTGTGGCTTCAATGAATGAGGACATTATTGTTTTGTGGTGTATTCCTGTTTTGTTTAGAAACCTGTTTTTGTGATTTCCCCTCAGCCACTATTTGTTTACACCAGTCAATATTCACAATTGCAACACCGCCTGTGTAACTGTATGAGCGCCCCAATTATCGTATTTAAATATGTTCTTCTTTTGATAATATTAAAATTTATTTGAAAAATCTTTTTTTGAAAAGATTATCTGTACATGGGTATTGTGTGTATTAGAAGCCCAATAATTGGGTAGCATATACATTTTTTTTCTTCTTTCTCTTTCTTGATCTTTATTCTAGATTGTGAGGTTATTCTTTTCCTTTTCTTGAAAAAATCTTTCTTCTTTCTTTTTTCCAAGTGGTGTACCTGAACCATTGTTTGGACTATGTTGTCAATTACGCCTGGTTCAGAACCTAGGGTTGTCCCTGTTGTTTGTAATCATGGTGCAAAACTGGACAAAGGACATGGGAGCAACCTCTCCCCTGTCCAGATCCTCCCCTGCGAGGGTCCCCTGAATCTTCCCAACACTTTCCCTAGGGCACTTAAAGGCTTACCTGGGTGTAGGTCCCTAGATTTGTTGTGGGATAAGATTCAGATCGGACACCACTGCTCTTCTACCATCTGGGCACTCTGGACTTTGCTGGACTTCGTTTGGGCCTGAATTTGTCTCCCTTCCAGTATGCTGCATCGTCTGTGCCTGTGCATCATACAGGAACCTTCCAAGGCCTGTGAAGCATCAAATACACCTGAAGACAATCTCCCTTGGAGTGAAGGAGTCACTCGCCTGCATTCGCAGGCACCACAACGAAGTTGTCCAGTCTGCAGATCCTGAGCTCCTCCAGACTCTGTGGGCTCTGCAACACATGTGATGGTTTTCCACAGCTCCTGAGGCCTGCCATGCCCTCTTACCAAGTTTGAGGTCAGTATGCCTCATGGGGGTTGCAATAAAAAAAAACACCGGTGAACTGCATCTAACTTGCCGTTGCAAAGGCTTGTTGGTATCTTTCCAAGAAGATCTTCAGGCTCCAAGTAGCCCCAGCCTCGAGCACCAACTGCTACCGGAATCTTCAGCCACACCGCATCGTGTGCATCGTGGCCTGCATCTTTTGGTGAGCTGCTTGAGGTACTTTCACGACTCCAGTGTCTCTGGCCTGATGGTCCACTTCAGGGTCACACTTGTTTCTTTTAGGCTCCCCTGATTGCTCAGGGCCTGTCCTGACTCCCCAGCCTTTGGTGAGTCCCCTGGAACTTGCTGGTCCCGACATTGCTCCTTCTTTGATTCCTGCGTGGCTTGCCTTTGCCAAGGTTTGTTGGTGCTCCCGCCAGAAACCAACCACTCGACACTTGACATCCTTCATGTGACAGCTCGGTCATGGCTCCTGGTCCTCACAGCTGCAGAGTCAAGGTCCTCGTCATCCATCCTGCAACATCCAACATCTGAGGGCATTCGTCTTTCAAGTCACCTGGTCACCCCTGAGTGACAAAGACTCTGTCCCCTCTGCTTGCAGGTATCTTTCATCAAAAATCCATCCTCAGATTCCACCGGACACTTCTAACCTTCGTCCACAGTGGTACTTTCCTGAAGTCCTCCATTGGGTTTGATGGCAATTTCAGACACCACTTCACACGTATGCACCCGCCTGTCTTGGTGTAGGTAATGTGGGAACTATGGTATCCACGGGTAGGGTGGTTTTCCAACCTTCTGTATTCCACTGGGTTTCTTCAGGGTCCACTGGGAAGGGTCCTTAATCTTTAAAAATCCAAACGTGACTTGCACATAGATTTGTCGGAGCATGCAGTCATGTTTCCACACTGCACACGCTCTCCATGGGGTCCCTATCTACTTACCTTGCGTGGTTCTGTGGGTCCCCAGCAATTCTACGTCCTCTCGACATTGTCCTGAATCGAGTTGTGGTTCTTATTCCACTTTCTAAGTATATGGTTTGTCCCCACCGGAGCCATTGTGAATACTGTGCTATTTACTGTGTTACTTGCTAAAGTATTGTGTGCATTGTGATTATCTCCATGTTGGAGATATTTGAAGATACTAGAGAGGATTATATAATAAATACATATTTGTATAAATATGTGGTGTGGTTCTTTTCACTTAATCTATACTATAAGATTGCATTCTGATAAAAACAACCTGCTTTACACGCCTTCTGAACTAACCCTGAATGCTGCTTCCCACAGCTACCACTTAGAGAGCTTTCTAAGGTTGTCTAAAACCTCTTACATCTTACATCACCATGAGGGTTGTCTGGACTGGTGCAAAGTGTCCACCTACATTAATGTACATCATATACTAGGCCAGCTTCTCACACATATATATATAAATCTGCCCAGCACGTGTCAGACCCGGTTTTTCTGCAAAAGCGGGATTGGAGGTATAAGTACAGCGGAGGTCGGCTCTGCTGATCTGGCACGCCCCTTGGTCTGGCGCTCCGCGTAAGCCGGCAAATTGTTGGATTTGTGTGCATGGACTGCACAACGCGGCGCCCCCCCGACCTCGATTTGGCAATAGGTATCGGGGAGAGGGAGCAGATGGACTGCTAGTGGGCTGATTGACAACAATGGAGTCTGCCAGGACGTTTCCCTTAATCTAACAAAGAAGTTGGCGGCACCAAACGTATTATCATATACGAAAGCGGGTCATTGTACCGCGCTTTAAATTATGGACTGTCTTTCTTTCTTTCAGTGGGAGGCTATGCACAATGCACGAGGATCCTTGGTTTGGAAAGAGGCTAGTACTGACTAGGTGGAACTTTCCCTGTCCTCTTTCCATTGCTACAACCTTCAGCCAATGAGAATCCTCGGAAAGATCCTTTAATAAAGCCCCGCGAAAACCTACCTTTTGAACTTTCACCCAGACGCCCGGCATTGAGAAAGGCATCCGCCGAAACGCGTCTGCCAGGAGCTGATGGCGTGGACATCACGTTGATTCTTTCAGTGCATCCTGGAGGCAATAAAGTTGTGGTAAATCAGCCCAGCATGTGTCAGACCCGGTTTTTCTGCAAAAGCGGGATTGGAGGTATAAGTACAGCGGAGGTCGGCTCTGCTGATCTGGCACGCCCCTCGGTCTGGAGCTCCGCGTAAGCCGGCAAATTGTTGGATTTGTGTGCATGGACTGCACAACGCGGCGCCCCCCGACCTCGATTTGGCAATAGGTATCGGGGAGAGGGAGCAGATGGACTGCTAGTGGGCTGATTGATAACAATGGAGTCTGCCAGGACGTTTCCCTTTATCTAACAAAGAAGTTGGCGGCACCAAACGTATTATCATATACGAAAGCGGGTCATTGTACCGCGCTTTGAATTATGGACTGTCTTTCTTTCTTTCAGTGGGAGGCTATGCACAATGCACGAGGATCCTTGGTTTGGAAAGAGGCTAGTACTGACTAGGTGGAACTTTCCCTGTCCTCTTTCCATTGCTACAACCTTCAGCCAATGAGAATCCTCGGAAAGATCCTTTAATAAAGCCCGCGAAAACCTATCTTTTGAACTTTCAGCCAGACGCCCGGCATTGAGAAAGGCATCCGCCGAAACGCGTCTGCCAGGAGCTGATGGCGTGGACATCGCGTTGATTCTTTCAGTGCATCCTGGAGGCAATAAAGTTGTGGTAAATCAGCCAAGCATGTGTCGGACCCGGTTTTTCTGCAAAAGCGGGATTGGAGGTATATATATATATATATATATATTCACTGAAAAAACCATAGGTTTCAGGGGTGTTATAGTTAGCTTGACTTTTCACTTGTACAAAACCATTGAAATTCCCCCGTTATAGTTAGTTCAGCTAACTATAACTCGCGCGCCCGCAATGCACTGCTGATGACGTCACATATTACATCACTCATGACATGGTCAGTGACATCACTCATGACATCACTGATGACATCTCAAATGACATCACTGATGACATCACTGATGACATCATCCAGTGAATGTGTGTTTTTCTGAAAATTAAATATGTTTTATACATGTATATCTCAAGGTCGATGGAAGAATAAATGGGTATATAAGTGTCTAAATGGATGATTTGTTTTTGAAAAATTGATTGTGTAACTGACTGATTAAGTGTATCATAGTGAATACATGGCTTAGTGAGTAATGTTTAAATATGTAAATATCTGTATCAGTCTCTCACTTTGCGTATAAGTGGCTGCATGGGTTGGTGAGTAGCTACATGGGTGTCTATATAGGTTAATAGTTGGTTTTTTGAGTATCAGTCTGAGTGTCTGCTTGGTTCGGTGGGGGGTATTACGTAGTGCATAGGTGCATGAATGAGTGACTCACTGTTAGTATGTGTTGAACACAGCATGTGTGCAGGACTGTATGGGTGGATGAGTGTGTGTATGGGTGTGTTAGTGAGTGAATGACTGTCTCAATAGTGTCTTTATGAGTAACTACATATGTTTTAAACTAGTATATGTGACTATTGGTGTATATATGTGAGTATATGTGAGAGTGAGAGATTGAAAGAGTTCCTGTATGAATAAGTATGTGTTTCTATAAGTGATTGTTTAAAAGACTAAGTATGTGTAAGTTTCCGTAGAAGTAAGTATGGTGGTGTGTGTATAACTGTATATGCAAGTAAATGTATGTTTGATTCTTTATTAGCATGAGTGACTATGTGTGTGAGTAACTCTATGGATGAGTGGCATTGTGTAACAGGATGTATAGGTGTATGAGTACATATGATGAGTGAGTACATGTATGAGTGACTGTATAGGACTGTTGGTGAATGAGTGGATGTGTATGTGGATCTTAGAATTACTGAAGAGGTTGTTGTAACTGGTATTGGTATGTCCATTGTTTTGAAAATTTTAGTCTCTATTTTTGAATGTGTGTATCAAAGGTTATATTAGGGTGAGAGGAGGTCTGCCACTCTATCACAAGGATGATGTCATCAGTGATGTCATCAGTGATGTCATTTGAGATGTCATCAGTGATGTCATGAGTGATGTCACTGACCATGTCATGAGTGATGTAATATGTGACGTCATCAGCAGTGCATTGCGGGCGCGCGAGTTATAGTTAGCTGAACTAACTATAACGGGGGAATTTCAATGGTTTTGTATAAGTGAAAAGTCCAGCTAACTATAACACCCCTGAAACCTATGGTTTTTTCAGTGAATTTCTGAGGTTTTTTAAATGCTAATTCCTAACTATAACGTGCCTGAAACCTATGGTTTTTTCTGTGAATTTCAAAGGTTTTTTAAATGCTAATTTCTAACTATGCCTACAGAGATAGGACATGTGAAGAAAGAAGAAAAAATGCACAGAAAGAAACAAAAGAAGTGCAGAAAGAAGCAACAGAAGTCCTCAAATACGAAGATAAGTGCAGGAAGAAGGATAACGTGCAGAAAGAACAAAAAGAAGAGCAGAAAGAAGCCTTGTTGCAAAATCATCCTGTACCCTCAACTTTTTCAGACGGATACTGGTGGAAACTGAGTCTGACTAACCAGTCCTAGAGCCAGTGCTATGTTAAAAGACACTTAGAATACAGTGAAAACATCTACATACACTAGGGAACATTATGCGTTGGGGTCCCCCTGTGATTAGCATGACCTCCTCTGTAAGCCCCTAGTGTATAATAGGGCATGGGGATTAAAACTACCTCTTAAAACAGGCCACAGGGCGTTTTTGCACACGTTAACTCAGGCCCCGTCCCCTCCCTTCACCACTGTGTAAACACGCCCTGTGTCCGTTTTTAGTTGGGAGATTAAGTTCATTTGAATCCTGAGGGTCCCTAGGGTCCAACTAGCCCACTAGGTACCTCCAGTAAGTGCCACAGAGCTGCGTTGCAGAGAGGTGTAAAAAGTGGCACGGCCTGGACCACCTCTCTGCAATGCAGCTCAGTGGCGCTTACTGGAAGCACTTGGTGGGCTAGTTAGCCCCCAGGGGCCCTCAGTATTGAAGGGAAATTATATCCCCAATTTAAAACGTGCCATAGTGCGTGTTTGCACACGTCACCTCAGGCCCCGTCCCCTCCCTTCACCACTGTGTAAACGCGCCCTGTGGCTGTTCTAAGTTGAGAGATTAAGTCCCCCTGAATCCTAAAGGTCCCTAGGGTCAAACTAGACCACTAGGTACCTCCAGTAAGCGCCACAGAGCTGCGTTGCAGAGAGGTGTAAAAAGGGGCTTGGCCTCAGAACACCTGGCTGCAGCGCAGCTCCCTGGCGCATACTGGAGATGCCTGTTGGGGGCGCGTTTGCAGAGTGCTGCACGGAGGGGGCATGGCCTCCGGCACGATGCCAGTCTTTTATTTATTTTAGTTTTTTAAGAAGGGGGGCTGTTTGGTTCCCCTTCTTATTCTAATTTATTGGCCCTGATGACCCAATCCCCCAGGGCCAGTCTCCTAATTATATTTTTTTGACCCCAAACCCCAGGGCCGGCCACTGTTTTTTATTATTTTTAAAAAATATATATTTATAGACACACCTAGGACATGCTGGACAAACCGTACGTACCTATCACCATGACGATTTGCGTGATATTCATTAAAAGGCGACTATGCATGCAATGAATCCACGTGGAATGTATTTACACCACTAGTGAAGCTCTGACATGTCTGATGCCCTACCGTGCCTAATCCTGGTAGACACCCTTGTCGTTTATTTATACAAACATGGGTAGCTATTGACGGGCACATTTAATACACATGCACACCAAGCCATTCAAAGGGGATTCGACAAAAATTCGACCAAAACTATGCAAGAAACCCCCCTCACGGTTAATAAAACACACATCCACTGCCGGATGTGTAATACTTTTTATTTTACTCTCTGGAAAGGGGACGAACATCCTGCCTGACCTACATGGCTATCTTGCTGCTCCTGCCCTGCCCCCTTGCCCCCAGCCCTACTCCCTCCCTCCTGGCTTGTCTGTTCCATTGTAATGCCCCTGATCCGTCCCTCCTGCCCTTTATGGTCTGTTATACTGCAGCTTTCTCTCCTGTCTGTCCATTATGGTCAGCTAGCTACCATTGCCTCTTGCCCCTCTGTTCTCTGTTGTCCATGTGCATGGTCCTGTCCCCTCCCTCTTGCTTTCTATGGATTGTTGTGCTGCACTCCCGTCCTGCATGCCCTGTGTGGTGTATTGTGCTGCTGCAAACCCTGATGCCTGCCCTGCAGGGTCAGTTTGGTGCACCTCTCCATGTCCCTCCTGTCCTCTGTTATCCAAGTCCATGTCCCTATCCCATTTCCTTCCATGATCCAATGTACCATACTTGCGAACATTTTGAACTTGGTAAGAGGGAGATTTTGAAAAAAAACTGGGGTATTGATTTTCCCCTTTGAGTTACATTGAAAAAGAGGATATTGTAGACAGGAGACAGATCAAATAAAGCCCATTTGAGCTTAAAAACATTGGACGTTTCCTGGCTGAATCGGGTCTGTTGGCATGTATGGTTGTACTACCATTGCCTCTTCCTTCTGCCCACAATGGTCTATTACATTGCCACAGCCTTGAAGGAGGGTAGATTTTGTATCACAGGGGGCCCCTGGCCCGTTCTGTCCACACCTGAAGTATGAGACCCTTGTCCTTGCCCTGCCAGCTGCATTTGTAGGCCGTATTAAATTGACCAGCGGGTCCTGTGTTGCTATATAATTATCCTGAGACATCCTTACCACTCAGCCAGCATAAAACCCCTGTGTAGGCCCTTCTGTTCAATATGTAGGCCTCTTTGTTAAATTGACCATAGCTCTGCAATTTTAGTGTATAGCAGTCTGAAGGCAGGTCTGCGAGGCCTTCTGATCCAAACTAGTAGCCCCCACCCTACCCGAGTGCTCCATGCTCGGTATCAAAGTTCAACATCCCCCTGAAGCTGTCGACATACAGTAGGCTGCATCCTGGACTGGTACTTGCTTCCTGGGCAGGTTTCCCGCTTTTAAGGAAGTGGCAACCGCAGAGCGTCAAGTTAGGAGAACTGAGGAGATTGTATACATGAATATATTGAATTCCCGTACAATACCCATTATTTTCTGCTTGCTCTATGGAACTTACGATAAGCGATTGGCCTGAGAGACTGACCTTTTCACCCAGTCCATTGTCAGCATTAAGTGGGTAAATGACGAAATGTCTGGTAAAATCTGCAGACGAAGCTTTTGGGTAGCATACGTAGGTAGATGTAGCGTGCAAAGGAGCCCACAAAATGATATAAAAAGGGAGCACCCACAGATATCGACGGACTACCTCGCCGTCTGTATGTAGGTTAACAGGCAGTGCAGGTTTTCCCCAAGAGCTGGGAGCTCTTGTCTTCCTTTGCTTAAAATGTCTTGCTCTGCTTTGCTTGAAGTATCTTATTCTATTTTACCTATATGAAATGTCATGTTATGTTTAACCATTGTTCTCTTTACTTTTGCATTTAAAAGATTTTGTATTGTAATTGCAGGAATGCTTGCTCTAAGAGTAAACGTGAGTGTTCCTAGGTAACATTTTCCTTGGTGTAACTTGTTTCTCGTGATGCATTTATAGATGTGTTTTCTCTCTCTCTCTGTCAGTACATTAATTGAGATACAGAGAATATTATGACAGCTGTATGATTATCTGGATTCTGTATTTTGTACTTTATGTCTCTATTCTGCGGTTTCTTTGAAGTTGCATCTTCTCATTAAACTGCCATTGTATTCTGCCTCCAATTCCATGTCTCATATGTCTGTTTTCTTCATTTTTGGAGCAAGCGTTCCTAGGCACCCCGGCTCAAATTAAGGTGCCCCTTTTGTCCCTGACTCACTCTCCTGCTCAGTTCTGTGGTGGCTCCCGGGGATCTGGGGACCGCCCCTAGCTTCCTTGACCCGTAATAGATCTTCCCTCCAACAGTCTCTATTGCAAGTCCTGTATTGTTGGTTTGTTGCCCCTGCCCCCCTTTCCACTGCCCTCCATAGTCTGTTGTGCTTCCACGGCCCTTCCTGCCTGCTCAGTGTGGTTAAATTGTTGCCTTTGCACCCTCCTACCTGCCTTCAATTTTCAGAGTCCGTGCCCCTGGCCTCTGCCTCTCAACAGTATCCTAATGAACAACTAGATTGCTAACATTCTATATTTATTACAAAAGTGTGGAACGCCTGACATCATCTTGATGTAATCAAAACTGTAATACCTAGAGCATTTCCTTTAGAAATTACATATATGAGAGGGTCTTATTGGCATCAAAATTATGGTTAGTGCTCTAAAAGACTAAAATAAGGACATATTTTCTGAGTTTTCAAATAGCGACAAAGCACTTTTAAATTATTTGTTATCTTTATGTTTTTTTATCCAGTTGACCACTTGATTAAATGTTGCACTTAGGGGAGAGGATGTGGTGTTACTTCCAGAACTGCAGACTTTGCAACTGGGGAACCAGGTTGAAGTTTCTGCTTCAGCTCGACATTCTGTGATTCTGGTCAAATCACTTAGTCTCTCCATGTCTACAACCAAAATGAATTTGTTCTTGTGTGATGTAACCAATGCTCATGTAAAGCACTCCAATACCTGACAAGTCTGCACTATATAACACTGCAAAAACACAAAATAATAAGTGTTTTGCACACTTCTGTCATTGGGCTATATTTGGGCTACATCTGGGTGATTTTGGGCTACATTTGGGCTCTTTTGTCTCCGGTGGCCATCTTGGGAGATTTATTTGTTATGAAGTTTCCTAATTTCCTCATGTACTGCAGTCTCCTCAGTAGGAAATGCTTTCAGTTTTTTACTTTGATTCCATCATGAAGGTATTCAGATATGTCACACATTTGCCATAAATTCTGAATGTTAGCACTCTAGTTGCTCATTAGATCACTGTAGTAAAACTACTGCACCATGGAAGTCTGCTCCTGGTATTAAAAGTGCATGTTTCAGTCTGCATGTCAGAATTTTTTAATGAAATAAAATAGGATTTGAAAAGTCACTCAAAATGTGCCCTCATTTTCTTTCTTCAGCATTAATCATAATTTCTATGGCAAAATGAACCTCCTCATTGTGTTCCTTTTTAAATTAAATGTTTTAAGTGTTACCAGTTTATTCCAATCAAGATGGCTTCAGGTGTGCCTTACTTTTGTCATAATGAAGACAGTAAGCGCTCTAGTTGTTTTTAAGAACATTCTGGGACATTCTGTCATTGGGCTATACTTGGGCTACATCTGGGTGATATTTGGGCTACATTTGGGCTCTTTTGTCTCTGGTGGCCATCTTGGGAGACTTATTTGTTATGAAGTTTCCTAATTTCCTCATTTACTGCAGTCTCCTCAGTAGGAAATACTTTCAGTTTTTTACTTTGATTCCATCAAGAAGGCATTCAGATGTGTCACACATTTGCCATAAATTCAGAATGTTAGCACTCTTTTTGCTCATTAGATCACTGTAGTAAAGCTACTGCTCACCAGGGAAAACTGCTGCTGGTATTGAAAGTGCATGTTTCAGTCTGCATGTCAGAATTTTTTAATGAAATAGAAGAGGATTTGAGAAGTCACTCAAAATGTGCCCTAATTTTTCTTTCTGCAGCACTAATCATACTTTTTATGGAAAAATGAACCCCCTCATTTTGTTCCTTTTTAAATTAAATGTTTTAAGAGTTACCACTTTAATCCAAGCAAGATGGCTTCAGGTGTGCCATACGTTTATCATAAGTAGGACTGTTAGCGCTCTAGTAGTTCTTTGGAACACTCTGGGAAGCTGCAGTAGAACACAAAGGAATCAACTGACAGTCTCTGCCCTTGTTGGATGTACATGTTTTACTGAGAATGTCAGACTTCATTCTCACATGACTGAGAAAGATAATGTGAATTTACAGAAAATAAGCTCTCAGTTTAGCCTATAGATCACCTTCCAAACCTCTGTGGTAAAAGCATGAGAAAATATTTTTCTCTCAATCATGATATCCCAGCAGAAGGCTTTTTCACATGGTGAAATCACCTTAGAACATACC
>NC_140583.1:966192523-966270023 GCF_964204655.1 Triturus cristatus | reverse complement strand
CCAACCACGTATAAATTTACCCAGGCACTCTCCTTGCTGTACTCTAATCATTCCGTCAGTTCCCAAGTACTCATGCAGTGAGCCAGGCCTTAGCACATAGACTGCTTCAAATGCCTATTCACTATGCATGCAGGCCTCTAACCACCTTCACGGTTGTCTTTCACACCTTCAATTCCCCAGTCAGTATTCATACACTTCTAGCAAACACCCTGTTACTCACCCAGTGTGTCTCCTTACAGTACTGTAATCATTCAGTCAGTTATTATGTAGTCTTTTAGTGAGGTAGGCTTTAGGGCATGAACTGCTTCAAAGTAGTATGCACTATGCATGTAGTGTTTTAACCATCGTCACACTTGTGGTTCAGGGCTATAGTTTCTAAGTCACTTTTTATATAAAATGTGTTTGTACAGTAATGGAATAGTATAAATTTGAAAGTTATTAATATACATGTATTTGTGATTCTTTTTTACAGATACAGAACAGGAGTGTTTCTCATCGGTTTGCACTCTTCTCATGCAAGATTGTTTGGATGAAGGGTCCTTCAGTGTTTCATCATACTTGCCGTGTCGTACGAGTATTTCTTGTTAGGATCCCCTTGCAACAGAACTCTTTTGCAAATCTTGCACATGACCAAGGTGGCATTGATCTTAGTTTGCCCCTCGGGAAAAGTAAAAAATTTCCACACCACTGAAGGAAAACATTGTGGGCGTGGTGCGTCCTCCAAAAATTCATCCTTAGATTCGGTGAATATTTTAAAGCGACAACATCTACAGTTTTTGTAAGTTAAATTTATAACATTTTGTTAGCTGTAAGCATTTTATATATCTGTGATTTGTATCTTGTGGTATTTTGTTGAGAATAGCATGTTGTTTTTTTTTTTAACAATCTTTTTGATTGTTCGTTTTTTTTGCCCGCTGTTAAGTGATGAGTACGGTTGAAATCACTATTTTTAGTGAAATTTAATATATTCTGAGAACAGCAAAAAAGGCAAACAAATTACTTTGTGGAAATTATGCTGTGTTGTAAAAAATTTATTATTACATGTTATAATTTTTTTTTTCTTTTCTTTCACAGATCAAAATTTAAAAATAAGCAATTTATATGAATTTAGATTGCAATGAAAATCTGAAAAAAATGTATACCATTTTTTATTGCTATTACTGTGAAGGTAAGTTTAACTAAGTCTCAATATGCAGAATGAGGAGGTCTGCAAGAAGCTACAAAGTTGAAACACATTTCTAAAAATACTCTGTTTATACCTATGTAGTTTTGAAATCTGACCATAATCAGATATCATGTGACCTGCAAAAAAAGAGATTAGAGGGGTTCATAATATTTCCCATTGTAGCTATTGAAGGACCACAATTATTTCAATCATTCTTCTTTGAACACCTTTGCAGACAAAACTCTGTGCTTACCTTCTATCATTGGCAAGGAGTTTTTAAACTGGAAATATGTCACTTTTTGTAACATAGTTATTGCGCAAGACACTCTTTCATATTTACAAAGAGAGGAAAAGGCACTTTTTATACTCCATGTAAATACAACCTCATTATGCACACCAGTTTGCGTTGAAAGGGTGTTCTATAAGTGTTGTTGTGCGTGATTGCACTGAATACTCATAGAACAAGACACATGTCTAGATTTGTCAGAAATCATAAAACTCGATTTGTGTGTGAATGCTGCACCATTCTAAAATTGGTGTAGGAAAGCACAACAAGGAGAATTGTTTTAATTTCTCCACATTTTCACATCTTCAATGCATGCTACAATGCTCAGCATACATTGAGGAGAAAAATGCCTTTACTGATTGTTTTTGTGCAGGAAGCTGTGTCTTCCTGCACAAAAACAAACAGCACATGACACAGATATCCTTGCACTATGGTGCAAGGGTGCCTGTGTCACCACATGGCTGCAGTTTAAGCAGCCGTGCAGAGAGAAGCATAGATTTGCAACATATTTATGTACATATGTTGCATCCCTGTGCTTCGGAACTACTACAGCTCACTGTAGTTAATGAGGTTACTGTGTGATGCTGCAGTACTTCCTCATAGTTCTGCACTCATACATTCACCATGCGCTACTAATGCATTCGTTCAGTCAAATACGTACTACACATACATTCATCTAAACTTTCACAGACAAACAAATATAGCTCTTTTTTTAAACCAGGAAAGTTAGTTCTTAGAAGAATTTTTTATTTTTTTTATTTTTTATTTTTTGGTGCTTTTTGGAACAATTTTGCTATTTTTTTCTTTTTTTCAAAAGGAAAAAAAGACAACAGGAGGAACAAAACAGTCAACTTCTGCAAAAAAAAAATAAACACAAGTTTAGCACTTGTGGTTTTGCTGCGCTCAGCTGATTAGTTCAATTGACTGCTCGCTGTGACATAGTAGTTTGTTGCATTTAATGCAACTAATTTTTAGTTTTCAAAATTCTGGACGTATGTCCGGGTGAGTGCTCGATGGTGATGCTGCAGAAGCGCTTGCCACTGCTGGCTGAGGCTGCTGTCGGTGTCTTCTGCATTCGTGCTTGGCCAGGTTCACGGGATGCAGAGTCTTCAGGTGTTTTAACATACTCGCAGTCCCACAAGAGTATTTTTTTGATGGATTACCTCTGGAAAGCACTCTTTGACATATTTTACATGTCACTTTAGTTGAATTAGTTTTATTTTGTCCTTCTGGGAAGGTAAAAAATTTCCACACCACAGAGGTGTATCTTTCTGTGCGTGGAGGTTCCACAACAAATTCCTCATCGGACGACTGGTCTGATTCTGATGGTGGCTGTTGTGCAGAAGCCATTGTCTTAAGAAAAATTGCAGCTGTGGAAATCTTCCCCAAAAAGTTTCTTCTACTTCTAAGGTGGGAGATGTTCCTTCAAACAAGCTCAAAGAAGAATGATTGAAATGGGTGTGGTCTTTCAATAGTTAGAATAGGAAGTGTAATGAACCAATCAAACCTCTTTTTTTGCAGGTCACATGGGATCCGCGCACCCTGCGCTAACGCATCACGCACCCAGCGCGCAGCCGCGAAATTCAATTAAAAAGAAATATAGGATGATGTAAAAATATATTACTTTTAAGACTAGTTTAGAGTTTGTCTTCAATTAATATTCACATAAAATACATATATATATATGTTTTTTAAATGTTAAATATTTTGCCGGATCCGCGCACCCATCGCATCATACACGTATATGACGCATCGCGGAATCGCGCATGCGTCGCGTTACGTACATCGTATGTGTCGCGTATAGGCTTGGAGTCGCGTACCGGTCGTATTGGAAACACGTACCCAACGCATACCGTGCATGGATGCTTTCGCGTAGGGATCGAGAACGGTGCACATAGGGTGCGTGAATCCCAAAAAAATGGTAAAAAAAAATAAAACAAAGTTTTGAAAATATAGTTTAAAAATATTTTTAAAAATATAAAAAAATATTTTCAAGAAACCCAATAAAAACAAATCTTTTTTAATTTTTAAAAGAATTAATTGAAAAAATAAGTTAAAAAAACTGTGATAAAATTGTATTAAAAAAACATAATTAATGAAATTGACACACTGAAATTGAAAAATATAGAAATCCAATGAAAATCATTAAACATGATATCTTTAGAGATAAGTTATAGATAGGAATTAGCATTTACAAAACCTTTGAAATTCACTGAAAAAACTATAGGTTTCATGCACGTTATAGTTAGGAGTTAGCATTTAAAAAACCTTTGAAATTCACTGAAAAAAACATAGGTTTCAGGGGCGTTATAGTTAGGTTTTGGCATTTAAAAAACCTTAGAAATTCACTGAAAAGACCATAGGTTTTAGGGGCGTTATAGTTAGCTGGACATTTCCCTCGTACAAAACCCTAGAAATTCCCCTGTTATAGTTAGTTCAGCTAACTATGACTCGTGCCCCCGCAATGCACTGCTGATGACGTCACATATTACATCACTCATGACATGGTCAGTGACATCACTGATGACATCACTGATGACATCTCAAATGACATCACTTATGACATCACTGATGACATCATCCAGTGAGTATGTGTTTCTGTACAGTTTTAATATGTTTAATATATATAGGGAAAGGTCTGTTGAAGAATGAGTTGGTGTACAAGTGTGTGAATGGATGATTTTCTAGGTGCGTAACTGACTATAAGTGAGTCATTAAATGTATCTTACTGCAGACTAGTGACTAAACTGTGTGAATGTCTGTATGTGTCTGTATGTAAGTGTATAAGTGGCTGCATGGTTTTGTGAATAGCTATATGAGTGTCTATATGGGTTATTGATTGGTTGTCTGAGTATCTGTATGGGTGCCTGAGTTTTTGTGTGGGTAGGGTGCGTGTGACTATGCATAGATGTGTGAGTGGGTGATTCTATGGGTGCATGGTTTTAAGAGTGCATCTGTGATGGACTGTATGGTTGGGTGAGTGTATGTATGGCTGTGTTAGGGATTGAATGTATATCTCAGTGGTACATGTATATCTCAGTGGTACATGTGTGACTAACTACATTTGTGAAAGGCAGTATATATGTGTGTAAGAGTATATAAGTGGGTATATGTGAGAGTGTGTGATTGTGAGAGTGGCTGTATGGATGAGTGTGTGCTTGTATCAATGATTGTATAAGAGTGTAAGAATGTGGTACTATTTTTATGAGTAAGTGAACTTGAGTGAGTTTAACTGTATAGGTGAGTAAATTGGACTGTGTTTAATTACTTGCACGACTGACTAGGTGTGTCAGTACCTCAATGGATGATTGGCGGTGTGTGAGTGTCTATATAGGTGTATAAGTGCATATGATAGTCTTGTACGGAGTGACTGTACAGGTGAGTGAGTGGAGGTGTATGTAGACCTAAGAGTTAATGAGTGGGTATGTAGTTATTGGTATTGGAGTATCTATGGTTTTCAAAATGACTGTCTGAAATTTTGAGTCGGTGTATCAAAGGTTATATTGGGGTGTGAGAAAATGCACTAATTTATCACATGGATGATGTCATCAGTGATGTCATTTGAGATGTCATCAGTGATGTCACTGACCATGTCATGAGTGATGTAATATGTGACGTCATCAGCAGTGCATTGCGGGGGGCGCGAGTTATAGTTAGCTGAACTAACTATAACGGGGGAATTTCTAGGGTTTTGTATGAGGGAAATGTCCAGCTAACTATAACGCCCCTAAAACCTATGTTTTTTTCAGTGAATTTCAAAGGTTTTTTAAATGCCAAAACCTAACTATAACGCCCCTGAAACCTATGGTTTTTTCAGTGAATTTATATATATGTATGTGTATATATATATATCTGTGTATATATATATGTATGTGGGTATATATATATATATATATATATATATATGTATGTGGGTATATATATATATATATATATATATGTATGTGGGTATATATATGTATGTGGGTATATATATGTATGTGGGTATATATATGTATGTGGGTATATATATGTATGTGGGTATATATATGTATGTGGGTATATATATGTATGTGGGTATATATATATATATATATATGTGGGTATATATATGTATGTGGGTATATATATATATGTATGTGGGTATATATATATATATATATATATATATATATATGTATGTGGGTATATATATGTATGTGGGTATATATATATATGTATGTGGGTATATATATGTATGTGGGAATATATATATGTGTATGTGGGTGTATATATATTTGTATGTGTTTATATATGTATGTGTGTATATATATTTGTATGTGTATATGTATGTGTATATGTATATATATGTATGTGTATATATGTATGTGTATATATATATATATATATTTGCAAAACTCCTCGTGGCACAAGGATGACGACGCCGTGTTCTGGCCAAGAAAACTTTATTGAACTCGACTGGTAGGACGCGTTTCGCCTGTCTAGCAGGCTTGTTCACCAACGGCTTACCCGTTTGAATAGCCATTTTTAAATACAGTGTTTACGTCATGTCACATGACTGAAACTACTCACAGTGTATTAAAAGAAAGACTTGTAGTTTTTTTAGTTTTTTCAAACACATAGGTAGCGTGACAACGTTACAGTGTACAAAAATATCACAATATTAAACACCTGGTTATATGGTGAAATTACCGCAAGTAAAATGCCTTTCATGATACCAAAAAATAATAAATATATTAAGACCTGGAAGAGTACTGAGTCGTACTACAATAGTACAGAATAGCCCACAAAACAAGTCAGTACTGTGTTTGCACAAGAAATTACGGCCATTCAAAATTATCAAATCATGGCTAATTTGTCTTTAGGAATGATATAGTATTCCCCAAAACATTATATATACACATGAAGAAAACAAATTACCCCTCTGCAATGCCAGTCTCAATTGAGCCCCAGTGGGCAGACAGTTCCATCTAAAATATCATTTAGCAAATTCACGTTGAAAAACATATTCACGCTACACAACAAATTCATTATCTGCAGCCCCAGTGGGCTAATAGTAGAGTATAGTCAAGGGTCTACTACTTTGTTAACTATCAAAGTCTCCCTGAAACAAGAAAATGCAAGAATAAAAATAGAAAATAAAAATTATTATTACAAACTTGAAAACGGGGCAGAGAAGTTGCCTACTTGGTAATCTGTTATATCTTAAAAAGCTATCAACAATCGAATTATAAATGTGTGATTAAATCTTCTCCGATATTCAATCCCGCCGGGGATTGCGTGTTTAGCTCTAAAATGTGGCAGGACTCTAATTTATGTAACTTTTTCTCTCTATTGCCTCCACGTTGGTTCAGAGGAATACAATCTATCACAAAATACACAAAGCCTTGTGGATTCTTATTGTGGTATGCCTCAAAATGTCTCGCAACGGGGTAAGAATTGTCCCCATTCCGTATTGCTCTAAGATGTTGTAGCACTCTTTTGTGGACTGGGTGGATCGTGCTGCCTACGTACCTCAAGCCACATGGGCATTGAAGGACGTAGACAGCAAAATCAGTCTTGCATGTAAAGTGTCCTTTGATCTTTTTCATGCGCTTAGATAGCCCCAATGTGTATACCTGTGTGTTCTTCCCAAAGCTACAGGCTTTGCACTTAGTGCACTTGGTAAACCCTTCTCTGGGTTTTAACCAATTCATGGATTGTTTATTTGGATGCCTCTTATTAATCACATTTCTTACAAGCATTTGTCTGAAGGACCGAGCCCTTCTAAACGTGATTGTTGGTCTTTTCTGTGTCAATTTGCCCAGAATCGGATCATTTCTGATCAAGTGCCAGTGTTTGGTGAGGATACTTCTGATTTGGCCATGTTTACGGTTATAGGTGGTAATCATTCTAGGTTGATTATTCTCTGACTCGGCCCTTTTAGTTTTGCTCTTACTGGGATTGAAGAGGATTTCTTCTCTGGATATTTCCCTAGCTTTCCTAGTTGCTGCTTGCACATTCGTCTTAGTGTACCCCCTAGCTGTGAATCTAGAGCTAAGTTTGGCTAGTTCTTCATCTAGCACTTCCTGTTCACTGCAGTTACGCATAGTTCTCAAATATTCCCCATACGGGATGCTTTTGATCAAATTCTGGGGATGAAAGCTCTCTGCGTGAAGCAAAGTGTTTCCAGCAGTGGATTTTCTAAACAATTTAGTCTGTAGTTTGGAATTACTTACATAGATGGAAAGATCTAGGAAATTGACTGCCGTGTTACTGATGGTACTGGTGAATTTAAGATTTAAATTGTTCACCTGCAGTTTTTTGATAACGTTTTTTGCCGAATCCTCCGATCCTTTCCACACTACAAACAAGTCGCCGATAAATCGACTCCAGTGTAGCACATTTTCTTCCCACTCTGTATGGTAAGCGACCCGGACCACCTGCTCCTCCCACCAGCCCATATGCAAATTCGCATAGCTGGGGGCGAAGCAGGTGCCCATCGCTGTCCCACAGATTTGATGAAAGAGCTCATCATTGAAAAGGAAGTAATTGCTTTTCAGACATGTGGACACCATACTTAATAACATCTGGGTATGAGCCCAGAGTTTGATGGGTCGGCTACTGAGAAAGTATTTGATGGCATTCAGGCCATCCTCATGTTTGATGCTTGTATACAGTGTGGTCACATCAATTGTTATCAGCAGAAAGTCATCCTCCCATGGCAAGTCATATATTTTTTTCAGAAAATCCCCTGTGTCCTGTATATAGGATGGTAGAGTTTTTACTATGGGGCACAGAAACGAATCCACAAATTTGGAGGTATTTTCAAATGCTCCTCCAATGGCGGAGATGATAGGGCGACCTGGGGGATTTTCTAGACTTTTATGGACTTTCGGAATGAGGTAAAAGACGGGAACGACTGGTTTATCTATTTTAAAAATAGACGTTCCTCTGATGTAAGTAAACATTGATTATACCAGTCTTGTAGTTGTTCATTAAACCTAGTAAAACTGGTTTGCATGACAAGATCAGTGACTCTTACATAATTACTGGGATTATTCAGTTGCTTATATGCCTCACTCAGATATCTAGTTCTGTCCCACAGCACCACATTCCCTCCATTGTCGGCATTTCTCACAATGCAGTTACCATCAGATGTTAATTTAGTAACTAACGCAGAGTACTCTTTTTCATGCTGTGAATAGACTTTATATTTCACACTCGTACATTTGTCCAAATTCTTCAAATCAACTACGAGTCCCAGATGCCTATGAATAACTAAGCCCATCCGAGGGCGGGACTAAGGCTAATTAAGGACACAAGTTTGTTCCGTATCTGCCCATAAGCATATTTCCCGTGAGCAAGGAGCAGGAGCTCCGAAACGCGTAGGGAACTAGAAAGGAAATATTTATGTGTTTGCGGGTTCATGCTGAATAAAGGACTCCTCTGTGAAGTTTGGAGCCCGCCTGTCATTGTCTGCGTCTTTGCTTATGGATACATTTTGGATGAATTTAAACCGGCCGATCCAGGTCAGAAAGACAGCACCACCACGAAGGGAGCTTGTGGACTGTGGATCTTGATACAGGGTCCGGTATGCAGGATGACAGGTTTTGCTGGTATTTGAACTGTATATATGTATGTGTATGTATGTGTATATATGTGTATATATGTATGTGTATATATGTATGTGTATATATACGTATGTATGTGTATATATATGTGTATATGTATATATGTATACATGTGTATATATGTATCCAGGAACTCCGATAGTGTCGCTTCTGACAAACGGATACGGACCACAGAATCGTGCAAAAGTTCAGTTTATTGCAGAATCACCATGCCGCACTGACGCGTTTCAGCCCGAACATGGGCCTTGATCACATGTGTGTATATATGTGTATGTAGATATGTATGTATATATATGTATGTGTATGTATATATGTATGTATATATATGTATGTGTATGTATATATATGTATGTGTATGTATATATGTATGTATATATATGTATGTGTGTATATATATGTATGTGTATTACCTACTGGCGGTCGCCAGTAGGTAGTTATAGTTAGGACCACGTTTCCATAGGAAATCCGCAACATTCTATTTTGAATAACTTTGGCGCCGGTCGACGAATCATCGCGAATTTTTCAAAATAGGTGGGGCGCTACGCTCCGCTCCTACCCTGAAAGTCTCGGGGGGATTCGTCAAGCGGAGGCTGAGATAAAAGGGGGGTCCCAAAACGCGTTTTTCCCATGCATTTTTCCATAGGACCTTTAGACACAGCTACAGCCCGAACGGCTGAACAGAATTACTTGAAATTTGTCAGAGAGGTAGTCCTCAGGTCAAGGAAGTGCCTTTTGTAGGTTTGGTGTAAATCTGTTCAGTAGATTCAGAGAAAATAGCCTTTAAATCAATATATATATCTGAGCCAGCTTACGGTGCGCTTACGGTGCGCTTACCGTACGCGTACGGTGGCGTGCGCGAGCGCGATTTTGATTGGCTGTTAGATCTTAGTAAACATTCGAATCGGTCGAAACCAGGAAGCGGCGGCCGCCATTTTCTCTCTCGCTCTCTGAGTTGGACAGCAAAAACGATGCCAAAAAATGTCTAAAGAGGCAGTTTCTTGAGATCCTAACCACCCAGCATTGATATAGGGGTCCCCAAACAACCCCCAAGCCCAAAAAAAAATTTTTATTTTTTTCGGAAAATCGGCGATTACGCGTACGGTAAAAAAATTTTTTAAAAAAATGTATCCACACCCTCCCCACCCCGTGTGCACATGGTGCCCGAAGGGCACCATTTGTGCATGGCTTATTACAGGTAAAAAATAAACAAAGAATAAATTTCACAAAGATGCGCATAATATGTCCCCCATGTGCGCACGGTGCGCGAAGCGCATCGTGCGTACATGGCCCATCCCGCATAACGTGGACACGCGGTGCGCGCAGCACGGCACTAACTGCGTAAAGTGGGCGCGCACCCTAAATGGGTGCCAGGTTCAGAAGGTCCCTAATGCCTGCCCTGGATGGGCCCCCTGAGCTGAAGAGTCATAATTTAGGGACCTTCTGAACCTGGCACCCATTCAGGGTAAATTAGCGACTCACTACAAATACCACAATCCTGTGGGAACTTGCAACCTATCAGCAGGCGGCATATTTGCATTTAAGTGGGACGCGCATTGCCGAGTGAAAGAAGAGAACGGCCTTTGAAAAAGCGCAAGCGAAACGCGTCAGGCCGCGACGTCTGAACTATTGAAGTCTGCATGGCATTGTTGTTCCTAGAGTGCTCCCCGAACCTGAAGGGCAACCTGTGAGCTTGAATTTACAACGCGGCATGCCTTGCCGCGGGGGAAGCACCACCGCTGAAATCTGAGCGGGCCGACGAGTTGGGAAATCGCCCAGCTCATTGCGGGATGAACGACACCGAAATTATGACTCTTCAGCTCAGGGGGCCCATCCAGGGCAGGCATTAGGGACCTTCTGAACCTGGCACCCATTTAGGGTAAATTAGCGACTCACTACAAATACCACAATCCTGTGGGAACTTGCAACCTATCAGCAGGCGGCATATTTGCATTTAAGTGGGACGCGCATTGCCGAGTGAAAGAAGAGAACGGCCTTTGAAAAAGCACAAGCGAAACGCGTCAGGCCGCGACGTCTGAACTATTGAAGTCTGCATGGCATTGTTGTTCCTAGAGTGCTCCCCGAACCTGAAGGGCAACCTGTGAGCTTGAATGTGTATATATGTATGTATATATATGTGTATATGTGTATATATGTATATATGTATATATGTATGTGTATATATATGTATGTGTATATATATGTATGTGTATATATGTATGTGTATGTGTATATATGTATATGTATGTGTATATATATGTATATGTATATATATGTGTGTGTATATATGTGTGTGTATATGTATATATGTATGTGTATATATATGTATATGTATATATATGTGTGTGTATATATGTGTGTGTATATGTATATATGTATGTGTATATATATGTATATATGTGTATATATATGTATATATATATGTATGTGTATGTATATATGTATATATATATGTATGTGTATATATGTGTGTATATATGTATGTGTATATATGGATATATTTCAAATGAACGATGACGACGCCTTGTGCGGTTTTAACTTTTATTTTCTGCTGTTACCATATATGTATGTGTATATGTATATATATGGATATATATATGTATGTATATATATATATGTATGTGTGTATATATGGGTATACATGTGTATATATATGTATTTGTATGTATATATGTATATGTGTGTGTGTGTATGTGTATATGTATATGTATGTGTATGTATATGTATGTATGTATATGTGTATATGTATGTATGTGTATATATATGTATGTGTATGTATGTGTATATATATGTATGCATATACATATGTATGTGTGCATATATGTATGTGTATACATATGTATGTGTATGTATGTGTATATATATGTATGTGTATACATATGTATGTGTATATATGTATGTGTATATATGTATGTATATATATATATGTATGTATGTATGTGTGTATATGTATATATATATGTATGTGAATATGTGTATATATGTATATATGTATGTATGTGAATATATGTATATATGTATGTGTGTATATATATGTATGTGTATATTACCTACTGGCGGTCGCCAGTAGGTAGTTATAGTTAGGACCCCTTTTCCATAGGAAATCCGCAACATTCTATTTTGAATAACTTTGGCGCCGGTCGACGAATCCTCGCGAATTTCTCAAAATAGGTGGGGCGCTACGCTCCGCTCCTACCCTAAAAGTCTCGGGGGGATTCGTCAAGCGGGGGCTGAGATAAAAGGGGGGTCCCAAAATGCGTTTTTCCCATGCATTTTTCCATAGGACCTTTAGACAGGGCTACAGCCCGAACGGCTGAACAGAATTACTAGAAATTTGGCAGAGAGGTAGTCCCTAGGTCAAGGAAGTGCCTTTTGTAGGTTTGGTGTAAATCTGTTCAGTAGATTCTGAGAAAATAGCCTTTAAATCAATATATATATCTGAGCCAGCTTACGGTACGCTTACCGTAAGCTTACCGTACGCGTACGGTGGCGTGCGCGAGCGCGATTCTGATTGGCTGTTAGATCTTAGTAAACATTCGAATCGGCCGAAACCAGGAAGCGGCGGCCGCCATTTTGTGTGTTTCACTCAGAAAAAAAAGAGTGAAAACAAGAAAAGGGGGCAAGGAGAAGAGTTACAGACCCCCTTACATTTGTGAGGGGGTCAAAGAAGGACAGAAAAGTACAAATAAATTATTTATTGATTTTTAAAAAAATCACGGGGTACGCGTACGGTAAGCTTACGGTAAGCGTACGGAAGAAAAAAAAAATTAAAAAAGAAATGAAATGCAGATTTAAGAGTTTAGATATTAGGGGGCTCTAAAAAGAGCCGTTGTGTTTATGAAGTGATTTTTTAAGTGGTACCTACAAGTAAGTACCGATGCAGAGTCTAAGGTTCAAGAGGAAGACTCTGTTCCCTTCATCATTGAAGTGCACACCATCTCCTCTATAAATGTCTTGCATGTCATAACGCAAGTTGTTGTGGTAAATGGCACCCATACCATAGTCACGGAGGAAAGCAGAAACAGATTTGTTGACGTGCTTTCTTGCTTTGTCAATTTGCGGACAGAAATGATTGGACCAGTTCCATTTTTGCCTTTGGCATATGTTGGAAAACACAAAGGCAGTTTTAGGGAAAAGTGAAAACAGTTGTGCAAAGGTGTCCTTCATAAGCATTTCCAGACCTACCCCAGTCAAAGAGCCTAGGTCATTGCCACCACAGTGCACTATTATGAGGTCAGGGTGTTGGATTTGCATGAAGGATTTCACCAATGGCATCAATTGGGGCCACTTTAACCCTCTCTGACCAATCCATTTAATGTCTACATTTGGCAAAGCAAGGTCTCTCACCATACCTGTTTTCTCTGCAAACTTTTCACTCCAGAAGACATAGCTGTGCCCTACAATCCACACTGTGAACATCTTCAAAGGAGAACTGGATGCACTCAGGAGGTGTCTTTCAGTAGAATGGCAATATGAAAAGAAAGACAGTTTGGAAATGGAGGCATACATATTTTTTTCAAAACAAAAAGAACTGATTGGCTGTTTCATACCATTCTAGAATAAAAACTAGGCTGTATGTGTAAATTAATAGAAGCATGTTTTGTATTGGTATAAAAAAATGTGTTACCAAAGAACAGTACTATGGATTTGCTGTTAGGTTTGAAAAGTCAAGCACTCTTGCTCTGTGGAATTGAAACATTGTGTGGCGAACTTCTGACCTAACTCCACACAGCAGTGTTCCATGAGCTGTTGCTATGGTAGCAGGCAGAAGTCAAGTTGGGGGAAGGGTACTAGGCAGAAGTCAAGTTGGGGGCAGGGTACTTTTGGAAAAGGGTTGGTTTTCAACCAATAGAAATGTGTGATTACATTTGAAAAAAAGGGGGAAGCACTGAGATTTGAAACTTACATGTATATGTGTGGAAAAATAGAGGGAAAGTTTGCCATTATCTGGTTCTGCTGAGAGGAGAGAGGTGTAGAGAACAGAGATCCTGGCTCTGATAATCTGCTGTTTGAGTGCCACATTTCTTTCACAACTAACTAATTTTAAAGGTGAGTTTAGAGTTTGAGAGGGGATGTATATGGTAAATTAAGAAATGAATAATAGAATTGGAATTCCTTTTGTAGAAGTTGTGTTTATTATTTTCTGTTTTGGGAGAAATTTAAATGTGAGGAACATGTAAAATAATATGGACTATTTTTTCATGATAAATTAAGGTGTACTGGTAAAAATAAGGAATACTTTAAGGGTTTGAGGTTGCAGTCAGTAATGCAAATACATTCAGCATCACTTAGGCTGGTTGCCCTTGCTGGAGTGTAGGCAGTCACCGAGGATACACATGGTGGTGGTCTGAAAAAGCAGTTTGGACATGGGCTTTTTAAAAAAATCTAAAAAGTGGATTCATAATGTGTCAGTCTGTAAAAGTGATTTTCACTTGCCAAAAAAAAAGAGCAGTAAGTGTGCATTTAAATTGGCAAAGAAATTTCGTTTTGTGACTAATGTGAAAACATGACTCTGTGTGCAAATAGGAATTACAGGCAGAGATTTATTGCGTTTTGCTCTGGTGATTTCACAGTTGCATTAGTAGGAAAAAGGGGGAGCGATTTTTTGGGGGAAGAAGCAGACTCTTAGCACACACCCAGCTCCTTTCCATGTATAATCATGCACAGTATTTAGAAGCGAGTGGGGTTTTGAGGTTTCAGTCTGTAATGCAAATACATTCAGCATCACTAAGGCTGGTTGCCCTTGCTGGAGTGTAGGCAGTCACCGAGGATACACATGGTGGTGGTCTGAAAAAGCAGTCTGGACATGTGCAATTAAAAAAATCTAAAAAGTGGATTCATAATGTGTCAGTCTGTAAAAGTGATTTTCACTTGCCAAAAAAAAAGAGCAGTAAGTGTGCATTTAAATTGGCAAAGAAATTTCGTTTTGGGACTAATGTGAAAACATGACTCTGTGTGCAAATAGGAATTACAGGCAGAGATTTATTGCGTTTTGCTCTGGTGATTTCACAGTTGCATTAGTAGGAAAAAGGGGGAGCGATTTTTTGGGGGAAGAAGCAGACTCTTAGCACACACCCAGCTCCTTTCCATATATAATCATGCACAGTATTTAGAAGCGAGTGGGGTTTTGAGGTTTCAGTCTGCAATGCAAATACATTCAGCATCACTAAGGCTGGTTGCCCTTGCTGGAGTGTAGGCAGTCACCGAGGATACACATGGTGGTGGTCTGAAAAAGCAGTCTGGACATGTGCAATTAAAAAAATCTAACAAGTGGATTCATAATGTGTCAGTCTGTAAAAGTGATTTTCACTTGCCAAAAAAAAAGAGCAGTAAGTGTGCATTTAAATTGGCAAAGAAATTTCGTTTTGGGACTAATGTGAAAACATGACTCTGTGTGCAAATAGGAATTACAGGCAGAGATTTATTGCGTTTTGCTCTGGTGATTTCACAGTTGCATTAGTAGGAAAAAGGGGGAGCGATTTTTTTGGTGCAGAAGCAGACTCTTAGCACACACCCAGCTCCTTTCCATGTATAATCATGCACAGTATTTAGAAGCGAGTGGGGTTTTGAGGTTTCAGTCTGTAATGCAAATACATTCAGCATCACTAAGGCTGGTTGCCCTTGCTGGAGTGTAGGCAGTCACCGAGGATACACATGGTGGTGGTCTGAAAAAGCAGTCTGGACATGGGCTTTTAAAAAAATCTGAAAAGTGGTTTCATAATGTGTCAGTCTGTAAAAGTGATTTTCACTTGCCAAAAAAAAAGAGCAGTAAGTGTGCATTCAAATTGGCAAAGAAATTTCGTTTTGGGACTAATGTGAAAACATGACTCTGTGTGCAAATAGGAATTACAGGCAGAGATTTATTGCGTTTTGCTCTGGTGATTTCACAGTTGCATTAGTAGGAAAAAGGGGGAGCGATTTTTTTGGT
This sequence comes from Triturus cristatus, assembly GCF_964204655.1. Taxonomy (NCBI): domain Eukaryota; kingdom Metazoa; phylum Chordata; class Amphibia; order Caudata; family Salamandridae; genus Triturus; species Triturus cristatus. Next base: position 966,254,055 of record NC_140583.1, on the reverse strand, counting down.
GCAGAAGCAGACTCTTAGCACACACCCAGCTCCTTTCCATGTATAATCATGCACAGTATTTACAAGCGAGTGGGGTTTTGAGGTTTCAGTCTGTAATGCAAATACATTCAGCATCACTAAGGCTGGTTGCCTTTGCTGGAGTGTAGGCAGTCACCGAGGATGCACATGGTGGTGGTCTGAAAAAGCAGTCTGGACATGGGCTTTTAAAAAAATCTGAAAAGTGGTTTCATAATGTGTCAGTCTGTAAAAGTGATTTTCACTTGCCAAAAAAAAAGAGCAGTAAGTGTGCATTCAAATTGGCAAAGAAATTTCGTTTTGGGACTAATGTGAAAACATGACTCTGTGTGCAAATAGGAATTACAGGCAGAGATTTATTGCGTTTTGCTCTGGTGATTTCACAGTTACATTAGTAGGAAAAAGGGGGAGCGATTTTTTGGAGGAAGAAGCAGACTCTTAGCACACACCCAGCTGCTTGCCATGTGGAATCATGCACAGTATTTAGAAGCGAGTGGGGTTTTGAGGTTTCAGTCTGTAATGCAAATACATTCAGCATCACTAAGGCTGGTTGCCCTTGCTGGAGTGAAGGCAGTCACCGAGGATACACATGGTGGTGGTCTGAAAAAGCAGTCTGGACATGGGCTTTTTTAAAAAAATCTGAAAAGTGGTTTCATAATGTGTCAGTCTGTAAAAGTGATTTTCACTTGCCAAAAAAAAAGAGCAGTAAGTGTGCATTTAAATTGGCAAAGAAATTTTGTTTTGGGACTAATGTGAAAACATGACTCTGTGTGCAAATAGGAATTACAGGCAGAGATTTATTGCGTTTTGCTCTGGTGATTTCACAGTTGCATTAGTAGGAAAAAGGGGGAGCGATTTTTTGGGGGAAGAAGCAGACTCTTAGCACACACTCAGCTGCTTACCATGTGGAATCATGCACAGTATTTAGAAGCGAGTGGGGTTTTGAGGTTTCAGTCTGTAATGCAAATACATTCAGCATTACTAAGGCTGGTTGCCCTTGCTGGAGTCTAGGCAGTCACCGAGGATACACATGGTGGTGGTCTGAAAAAGCAGTCTGGACATGGGCTTTTTAAAAAAATCTAAAAAGTGGATTCATAATGTGTCAGTCTGTAAAAGTGATTTTCACTTGCCAAAAAAAAGAGCAGTAAGTGTGCATTCAAATTGGCAAAGAAATTTCGTTTTGTGACTAATGTGAAAACATGACTCTGTGTGCAAATAGGAATTACAGGCAGAGATTTATTGCGTTTTGCTCTGGTGATTTCACAGTTGCATTAGTAGGAAAAAGGGGGAGCGATTTTTTGGGGGAAGAAGCAGACTCTTAGCACACACCCAGCTGCTTACCATGTGGAATCATGCACAGTATTTAGAAGCGAGTGGGGTTTTGAGGTTTCAGTCTGTAATGCAAATACATTCAGCATCACTAAGGCTGGTTGCCCTTGCTGGAGTGTAGGCAGTCACCGAGGATACACATGGTGGTGGTCTGAAAAAGCAGTCTGGACATGGGCTTTTTAAAAAAACTGAAAAGTGGTTTCATAATGTGTCAGTCTGTAAAAGTGATTTTCACTTGCCAAAAAAAAAGAGCAGTAAGTGTGCATTCAAATTGGCAAAGAAATTTCGTTTTGTGACTAATGTGAAAACATGACTGTGTGCAAATAGGATTTACAGGCAGAGATTTATTGCGTTTTGCTCTGGTGATTTCACAGTTGCATTGGTAGGAAAAAGGGGGAGTGATTTTTTGGGGGAAGAAGCAGACTCTTAGCACACACCCAGCTCCTTTCCATGTATAATCATGCACAGTATTTACAAGCGAGTGGGGTTTTCAGGTTTCAGTCTGTAATGCAAATACATTCAGCATCACTAAGGCTGGTTGCCCTTGCTGGAGTGTAGGCAGTCACCGAGGATACACATGGTGGTGGTCTGAAAAAGCAGTCTGGACATGGGCTTTTTAAAAAAAATCTGAAAAGTGGTTTCATAATGTGTCAGTCTGTAAAAGTGATTTTCACTTGCCAAAAAAAAAGAGCAGTAAGTGTGCATTCAAATTGGCAAAGAAATTTCGTTTTGGGACTAATGTGAAAACATGACTCTGTGTGCAAATAGGAATTACAGGCAGAGATTTATTGCGTTTTGCTCTGGTGATTTCACAGTTGCATTAGTAGGAAAAAGGGGGAGCGATTTTTTTGGGGAAGAAGCAGACTCTTAGCACACACCCAGCTCCTTTCCATGTATAATCATGCACAGTCTTTACAAGCGAGTGGGCTTTTCAGGTTTCAGTCTGTAATGCAAATACATTCAGCATCACTAAGGCTGGTTGCCCTTGCTGGAGTGTAGGCAGTCACCGAGGATACACATGGTGGTGGTCTGAAAAAGCAGTCTGGACATGGGCTTTTTAAAAAAACTGAAAAGTGGTTTCATAATGTGTCAGTCTGTAAAAGTGATTTTCACTTGCCCAAAAAAAAGAGCAGTAAGTGTGCTTTCAAATTGGCAAAGAAATTTCGTTTTGTGACTAATGTGAAAACATGACTCTGTGTGCAAATAGGATTTACAGGCAGAGATTTATTGCGTTTTGCTCTGGTGATTTCACAGTTGCATTAGTAGGAAAAAGGGGGAGCGATTTTTGGGGGGAAGAAGCAGACTCTTAGCACACACTCAGCTGCTTACCATGTGGAATCATGCACAGTATTTAGAAGCGAGTGGGGTTTTGAGGTTTCAGTCTGTAATGCAAATACATTCAGCATCACTAAGGCTGGTTGCCCTTGCTGGAGTCTAGGCAGTCACCGAGGATACACATGGTGGTGGTCTGAAAAAGCAGTCTGGACATGGGCTTTTTAAAAAAATCTAAAAAGTGGATTCATAATGTGTCAGTCTGTAAAAGTGATTTTCACTTGCCAAAAAAAAAGAGCAGTAAGTGTGCATTCAAATTGGCAAAGAAATTTCGTTTTGTGACTAATGTGAAAACATGACTCTGTGTGCAAATAGGAATTACAGGCAGAGATTTATTGCGTTTTGCTCTGGTGATTTCACAGTTGCATTAGTAGGAAAAAGGGGGAGCGATTTTTTGGGGGAAGAAGCAGACTCTTAGCACACACCCAGCTGCTTACCATGTGGAATCATGCACAGTATTTAGAAGCGAGTGGGGTTTTGAGGTTTCAGTCTGTAATGCAAATACATTCAGCATCACTAAGGCTGGTTGCCCTTGCTGGAGTGTAGGCAGTCACCGAGGATACACATGGTGGTGGTCTGAAAAAGCAGTCTGGACATGGGCTTTTTAAAAAAACTGAAAAGTGGTTTCATAATGTGTCAGTCTGTAAAAGTGATTTTCACTTGCCAAAAAAAAAGAGCAGTAAGTGTGCATTAAAATTGGCAAAGAAATTTCGTTTTGTGACTAATGTGAAAACATGACTCTGTGTGCAAATAGGATTTACAGGCAGAGATTTATTGCGTTTTGCTCTGGTGATTTCACAGTTGCATTAGTAGGAAAAAGGGGGAGCGATTTTTTGGGGGAAGAAGCAGACTCTTAGCACACACCCAGCTCCTTTCCATGTATAATCATGCACAGTATTTACAAGCGAGTGGGGTTTTCAGGTTTCAGTCTGTAATGCAAATACATTCAGCATCACTAAGGCTGGTTGCCCTTGCTGGAGTGTAGGCAGTCACCGAGGATACACATGGTGGTGGTCTGAAAAAGCAGTCTGGACATGGGCTTTTTAAAAAAAATCTGAAAAGTGGTTTCATATTGTGTCAGTCTGTAAAAGTGATTTTCACTTGCCAAAAAAAAAGAGCAGTAAGTGTGCATTCAAATTGGCAAAGAAATTTCGTTTTGGGACTAATGTGAAAACATGACTCTGTGTGCAGATAGGAATTACAGGCAGAGATTTATTGCGTTTTGCTCTGGTGATTTCACAGTTGCATTAGTAGGAAAAAGGGGGAGCGATTTTTTGGGGGAAGAAGCAGACTCTTAGCACACACCCAGCTCCTTTCCATGTATAATCATGCACAGTCTTTACAAGCGAGTGGGGTTTTGAGGTTTCAGTCTGTAATGCAAATACATTCAGCATCACTAAGGCTGGTTGCCCTTGCTGGAGTGTAGGCAGTCACCGAGGATACACATGGTGGTGGTCTGAAAAAGCAGTCTGGACATGTGCAATTAAAAAAATCTAAAAAGTGGATTCATAATGTGTCAGTCTGTAAAAGTGATTTTCACTTGCCAAAAAAAAAGAGCAGTAAGTGTGCATTCAAATTGGCAAAGAAATTACGTTTTGTGACTATTGTGAAAAGAAATGTAGTAATATATTTAAATAAAATAAAGGAATTTTTTTTAGTTTTTTTCAGGTATTGCTGAAGAGCAGTGGACAAAATTTAAGATGCCTACAAAATCCAGAGTTCAAAAAACGCACACAAAAAACCTATATTTGAAGACAACTAGAGGACCAAAGTTAGTAGAAGATGCTCATGTTGGGAAAAAGAAAAAATCTTCTGGTAAGCAGAAAAAACAATTTCTAAAAAATATATTCAAAAGAATGAAAAATGTACAAAATGTCTGTACTCGAAAGGATGTTTTGAAAAAAAAAGGAGAGGAAAAAATTGACAATTTAGTTAATGCAAATATACCTTCAGCAACTGAAAAGATTTATATAAATAGAAAAACAGCGTTTAAAGAGATACGTAGAAAAATGTTTCAGAGAAGAGTTATGTCCAATTTGATGAAGGATGTGAAGAAATATAAGAAAAAGACAAAGTTTTATAAAAGAAAAAAAGAAATAGAAGCCATTGCAGCAAAGGCATTAGAATTAAAAAGGAAACTATTCATTTTAATTTTGAATAGGATGTGTACATTAGACAAAATGGTTAATGTACTGAAATCACATAGCAAAAGGAAAAGAGTAGTGAACAGAACAAACTTTTGTAAAGTGTTTTTAGGAAAGTGGATGCATAGTTCAAGTAGTGAACCTTTTTTTAATGAAGAGAGCTATTTTCAAAGTAATAGTTTGCTGCATGCAGTTGACACCAGAGGTCGTTCTTACGAAGTAAAAAATGGTTGCATAATGGAGAAGGAGATAATGGTTCCAAGAGATGAGGTACAAGTGATGGCAGATGAGGCTATGGGGAGACGTCCTAAAGCCCCAGTGTACACTTGGAATTGTAGTAGTATTTGCACTGTGCGTCAGGAATCTATTGACAAATTTCGAGAGTTTCTAAGAGAATATAGTAAAAAAAGTATAAAACAGAAGATTAAGGTGCTTCAAAGTCTGGATCCATGCAGAGTGAGAGAGAATACTGGTTTGCAGGGTCATTCTCTGGCTTGTCTATCTAGAAAAGTGTGCAATAGTGTTTTCCATCATTTTAGGATGCTGGCTGTTCATCATACTGAAATGAGAAAGTTTGTGAGACGGTTGTATTTTGCCAAAAGTCCAGCAATAAAGTTAAATGAATTGAATAGGGCTCTGTTCCGAGGAACGGTATCAGATGTAGAGAAGGTTGTTGATGAAATTCAGTTTTGTTACTTTGGTCCTGAACAAAACAGTGCAGAGAAGGACACAGTAAATGAGGAAGAAGTGGAAGAGAATGTAGAACCCTCTGTAAGTAACACATTTAATGATCACATAACAAAATTTGCAATAGTCTCTAATGAAAGACCAAATTTTACTTGTATTTGTTGCCGCAGAACTCATTATAGAAAACAAACTAGGAATGTTGATCTCTACAGAAAGAGTGAAAATGAAGATAATTATAAGTGGAAGGATTTTGCCACATATATATTTCTAGAAAATTGTTTTGATTTGGGTGAAGATCAGCGTATTTGTAAATACTGTTACAACAAGTTAGAGGAAAATAGAATGCCGACCAGAGCTGTACATAATAATTTAGAATTGGATGCTATTCCTGCTGAACTTTCTGAATTAAATACATATGAGTCTATACTCATTTAATGTGTTCATCCGTTCCAGACCATAGTACGTATGGAGCCCAAAACTGGTAAATTACCTCCTTCTGATTTACTGAGAGGTTTAAAAGGAAGAGTGGTGTATTTGCCCTTGGATTTGAAAAAAAATATGGAAACTATTGATGCGGATACTTTGGAAACTGAACCATTAGTTATTCTGGTTAATGGTGTACCTACAAAGAATAAGAAGATTTGGCAGGAGCTGGTAGATGTGCGGAAAGTACAAAGAGCAAATTTGTATTTGAAAAGGAATAACAAATGGTATGAATCAATTTATATAGAAGAAGAAGAAGAAGAAGATTTACAAGAAGACACAGAAACACCAACTGGACAATTAGAAAAAGTGGACAAGTCAAAGGAAGAAGAAATTTATGAACATTTTAGCATACATCCTCTTCATTCAAAAGAAGTTATGGGAGATAATATTGATCTCTTTCAGATGAAGAAAGCAAAAGGAACTCCCGTGAGTGTATGGGAGGAGAGCTTGGAAGCTCGATGTTTTCCCCAGCTGTTTCCTAAAGGAAAAGGAGGACGATACGATGAACGTCCAGAACAGATTCCAGCTTCTGAGTATCGGACTACAAGACTATATGCTGAAGATCCCAGATTTCGACAAAGTATTCCTTATTTGTTCCATCTTTTATTTGAAAGCGACTTGTCTGCACTGTCTTATGCAGTAAATCACATTTTAAAAAGTGGAGTACATTTACAAAATGTGTCTGCTAAGGATTTTATGGAGAAAGTGCAGCACCGAGATGATCATTTGGAAACACAACTGATCAATCTGATGGCTTGTCAGCGTGGGACAAATGAATATTGGTACCGACGCCATGGTGAATTAAAATGCATGTTACGGAATTTAGGAACACCAACATGGTTCGTTACCCTAAGCTGTGCGGAGTACGCTTGGGATGATTTACTGGATTTTCTACGAGAGGCAAATTCAAACATTAAAAACATCGAATACAAGACAGCAGGAGAACTGTGCTCATTGGATCCGGTTAATGTTTGCAGATATTTCAATCATAGATTTGAGGCTATGATGTCCTTCATCTGCAATAAAAAAAATCCACCTCTTGGAGAAGTAGTAGATTTCTTTTGGAGAAAAGAGTACCAGGCAAGAGGTGCTCCTCATATTCATATGCTGTTGTGGATCAAGGATGCCCCAAAGTTTGGAACAGATGCTGATGAAGCAGTGTTATCTTTCATTGAAGAATATGCAACATGTGCTATACCAAAAAGCACAGAAGAGAAAAAGTTAAAGGAGCAAGTTTTACGTTTCCAAAGTCATCGGTGTGGAAAATACTGTCGACGGAAATACAAGAGCAAAGATAAATACTACACTAAATGTCGATTTGGATTTCCTAGACCTGTTCTTTCAAATGGAAGAGTCAACAGTTTTATGTCAGCTGTGAGACATACTATCACAAGAAAATCACCTAAGAATACCTACAACCTAAAAAGAAAAGAAGAATCAAAAAATATAAATGACTACAACCCAGTCATTTTATCCATGTGGAACGCTAACATGGATATACAGTATGTAGCTGTCAATTCCATTGCTGTTGCTCGATATGTAACGTCTTACATTACGAAATCAGAAAAAACAGAATTGAAGGAAATGTGGGAAGAGATTTCTCACGAGAAGACTGTCAGTAAGAAGCTGTACAGTTTCAGTTTGAAGATGTTATCGCATCGAGAAATTGGATCCTACGAATGTTCAGATAGGTTATCTTCTGCAAGTCTCTACTCGAAGTCAAGAAGAATAATTTGGACAAGTTTAGGCCTTGCAGCAATGAGAAATCGGGTACTGAAATCTGTTGGAGAAATTGAATATTTGGCCGAGAATGACCCAGAAAGTACAGATATTTTGAAATCAAACATGTTGGACACATATTATCCCAAGAGAAGTCAACATCTGGAGAACATGTGTCTCTATGAAGTGCTGCAGAACTACATTTATTCACGGAAAGCCGCAGAAGACATCAACAATGGAAAATATAAAGTCGTTGGCGAGGAAGGATGTTTGGTGAAGCAAACAAAAGGAAGTTTGATAAATCACAGGAAGCTGAGTTGCGACACTACTGACAAGAAGGAATTTTACTACTTGGCTCTTTTACAGTTGTTTAAACCATGGCGTACAGAGGATGAACTACTGGGAGAATTTCAAAGCTATGAAGATTCTTTTAATGCTTGCAAAGACAGCATACAATGCAGTACATTCTCAAGTTATCTGCAAATGTTAAATGAAGAAATTGAACAGGAAACTACAATTGCAGCAGAAATAGCTAGAGACAGTTCTCAGGACAGCCAAAGTTCAGGAACACTCAGTCAAGATCCCCTAGGACAACCAATCGTTGAAAATGAAGCATCAATAGCCATGAATGAAGTTGAAACGGCTATGAATCAAGCTCAAGAAGAATTTATAGACTTAGAAAATTTGGAAAGACAACTGAATCAAGAGCAGCAACACATTTATGAAGAGATCAGAAACAAAATTGATCACGGATTTCTACATGAAAAAAAAGAGTGCTCATGCACATCATTTCATCCAATCAGGATGTATGTAAGCGGACAAGCTGGAACTGGAAAAAGTTTCCTTATAAAAGTCATCAGAAGCTACCTACAGCAAAAAACAGATTCTACTTTGTCTTGTGTGGTTACTGCTCCAACTGGGTTAGCAGCATATAACATAAAAGGAATCACTTTACATCGTTTGCTAATGTTACCAGTGGAGCATGAGAACAAAATACAATACAACAAGCTAACTGGAGAAGCATCCTTGGAAGTTTCAAGAGTATTGAAGAAGATGCAAGTTCTCATTATTGATGAGGTGAGCATGGTATCAAACTTAATGCTTGCCTTTGTGCATTTAAGAATGCAGCAAATTCTGAAGACAGACTATGACGTGTTATTTGGAGGAAAAGACGTCATAGTTTTTGGAGATCTTTTGCAACTTACTCCAGTTAAAGGACAACCAGTGTTTAATACTGTCACACATGAAGACACGAAGAATTCATTGGGAAGCATCGGAAATACAAATATTTGGTCCTTCTTTGAGTACAAGGAACTTACTACTAATATGAGGCAAGCAAGCAATGAAGAATATGGAAGTATTCTGAAAGATATCAGAATTGGACTACTCACAGAAGTTGGCAAAAAAGCATTACAGAGTCGGCTGCTACATAATTTATTTCCAAAGGAAGAAAGAGTTGCAGAGAAAATATACAAGAACATTGCAGAAAACAAAAGTGTCATCTGCTTAATGCCAACTCTACGTGAATGCTCAATATTTAATGAGGAGCTTTTGAAATTGGAAAAGGAAGAGATCAGGAAATTGGAAGCAGTGGACAAAATTGAGGATGGAAGAATTACTGTCACACTAACAGGCAAACTGAAAAATAAATTGGATTCACTAGAGAAGAACATCTCCAAAACAGCTGGATTAGAAAAAAATCTATATGTTTGCATGAACTGTAGAGTATTTTTAAGAAGAAATTTGGATGTTGAAAAAGGTTTAGTTAATGGAGCTATGGGAAGAGTTGTGGGTTTTATTAATTATTATTAATTATCAGAAAAAAGATGGAATTGAATGTTTAAAAATAAAATTTGATCAGATAGAAGAAGTTAAAGTTATTTGTCGTTGTACAGTTCGTTTCATGCTTGTGAAAGACTTATATGTACGTAGGAAGCAGTTTCCGTTTTCTCTAGCATATGCTGTAACTATTCACAAGTCTCAAGGATTGACTGTAGATTGTGCATTTGTGAACATTGGTTCAACTGTGTTCAAAGAAGGTATGGCATATGTTGCTTTGTCACGAGTGAAAACATTATCAGGTTTATTCATGATAGACTTTGATGATTCAAAAGTTAGTGCTGATACAAACTGTGTAAAGGAGTATAATAGATTAAGAAGAAGCTATGCTCCTCATTTAGGTCAGTATCCTGTGTTGGAGAAACGTGTAGTTTCTCGTAAAAGAAAAAATGAGAATATCTGTAATGAAGATGTAGAGAAGAGGAAAAAAAAGAGGAGTGATGTAATTGCAAGCAAAAAGAAAAAGGAAAATGAAGAACAGGTTGTAGGATGTCATTTTGAAAATAGCTCTGGTGTCAACTGCTACGCAAATGTAGTGCTGAATGTTGCATTTTATCTGGAAAGTTTGCAAGAGCAGATAATAGTAAATCAGGGAAAAAGATTCTGTTCTGAGCTGAGTCTCCTTTTTCAAAAGCTGAGTAAAGATAAAACTCAAATAGAAAGTGCTACTGAAATTAGAAAACTTTTAGATATATGTTCAGGACGAACACAGTTTTCTCAAAATGAACAGCAAGATGCACACGAATTTTTGATGTATTTTCTTCAAGTACTGGAAGAAGAAGAAGTTGCAATTGATATTTTATTTGGTCTCTCTTATAAATGGGAACATAGTTGTGAAAACTGTTATAATATATGTGGCTCTAATGTTGATAATGAAAGGTTTATTTATTTGACATTGCCAGAGAGTAAAACAGTCACTTTTGCAAAATTAGTTAAAGATGCTAATCATAGCATGAAATGCGGTGAGTGTAAATCTGACATGTTTTCAACATTAATTTTAAAGGAATACGGACAGTATGTAATTTTAATGATGCAACGATGTAGAGCTGATGGTTCAAAATTGGATACTTTAATAAAGAAGTTTACAGGACAGCAATTATCAATTTCAGGAAAAACTTTTGTAACTGTTGCAATAATTTTCCATGATGTACCTACTGTTACTTCTGGACATTACACAGTTTATCTTAAATGTGAAAAAGGCTGGACACTGTGTAATGATTCCCAATTGATTTTCAAACAACGTTTGCCTTTTGATTTAGCAAATTCCTATCTAATCTTCCTGAAACCTAAATTTTAGAGAGACTTGGCAAGATCTGGACAAAATAATTTTACCATTTTACTGGATTACCATTGGAATTTTCAAAAAAAAAGATTTTTTAAATTATCATTTGGCCTAATGGAAAGATAACCAATTGTAATGTGGACTTTTTTAATTTTTAATGAAACTTTCAAAAACCAATAATTTCAATAACATCTGCACAATGTAAATTTTGGAATGTTATTGGAGTGCCATTGGAAATTTTTTCAAAAAAGATTTTAAAAATTACTATTTGGCCATGCAGAAAAGTAACCAATTCTATTGTGGACTTAATAAATTATTAAAAAACATTTCGGGAACCAAAATGTTACAGAGAATCGGTGAGATCTGGACAAATTAAACTTTAGAATTTTATTGGATTACCATTGGAAATGTAATCCAAAAATTTTTTTAAAATTACTATTTGGCCTAAAGGAAATGGAATCAGATGTATTGTGGAGTTATTTGAGATATAATATTGTGATTATACTTCTGAAACAAAAATATCAGACGGTATTTTAAAGAAATAAGTATTGTTTTTTGATGATATTTTTTTAGAATATTATGCATTTCTGTAATGTTAAGTTTAAGTGAGAAGAGATTCTGGGCTTTTTTAATACAATCTTTGAGATTGTTATTTTTTTTTTGCCCGCTGTTAAATGATGAATGCAATTGCTTTCACAATTTAAAGTGAAATGCAATATATTCTGAAAACAGCAAAAATAAGGCAAAAATATTTTTTGGTAAATATGTAAATACGTGTACTGTATTTTAAAATGTTTAAAAAATATTAATACTTTTTTCTTTTTTTTCAGATTGATATAGAAAATTTTCGAAAACTAGAACCATTTTTAAAGCAATTTTTTTTAAAAAAAACAAATGAATAAATATTTTTTTGAGTGGGTATGGTAAGTCAATAATAATAATTGTAGTGTTTCAAAGTCCTTGTAATGTGATTATTGATTTTTAGTGTTTTTAAAAAAAAAAAAAGTTTTTAAAAACATTATAAAAAAAAGATGAAAGATAAGGTTGGCTCTTAAAAGAGCCGTTGTGTTCATGCAGGGAGAGAGGAAAGAAAGAATGGGAAAATTAGTCTCTGTGACAAGTGTGCTGATCTATTTTGAGGTTCACTAGGGAAACACTGGTCTCCCTATGACAAATTAGATCATGACAAGAGGCACATCGAATATCAACCCTCAGAAATCGAGGGTTAATTTCCAGAGGGCCAGCAAAAGGAGATGCTCCCCCCACAGATGAAGGGCTCACCTGACCTGCAGAAGAAGGAGTCAGCCCTGCAGATGATGGTCCAGGCTGAGCTGCTGTGGATGTGCTTGGTTGACTTTCTGAAGGGTTACCTCCAAAAAGTCGAGCATGTGTCCTTTTGTGTACATCCTTGAGGTGCCTCATCATGGTATGATTCCCAAAGGAATACTTCCTGTCAGGATTACCTCTTGAAAGTACACGCTGACACAGCTTGCAAGTCACTAAGGGTGCATTTACCTTTAGCTGGCCTTCAGGAAAAGTAAAATAATCCCATACATAAGAGGTCTTTTGTTTCCTCGCTCTCTGCCTCAAGGTAGTGCTGCTAGTGCTAGCCTCACTCTCAGAAGAGCTCTGCTGTTCTGCCATCGTATCACAAAGACAACCCAGCTCCTTCTCCTAAGGGATCACAAGCAGAAATGAGGGGAATGGGTGTGGTGTAGGAGAGTTCTAGAACTGAAAGTAGTTTCAACCAATCAAAAGTTGTGTTTCGTGATCACATGACCTACCGTACGCTTACGGTACGCTTACGGTACGCTTACGGCAAAAGTGCGCATGCGCGTAAAAAAGACACGCGCTTGCGCGCATGCGCATAACAGTCACTGCCCGACACTTCCGCGTAACGTGTGCGTGTAGCGTACACGCGTACGCGTCCCACGCGGAGTACGCGCGGCTACGCAAATTGCGTAACTATACGCAAACAGCGTAGATAAATTACGGGCGTTGCGTAAACCGTACGCTTACCGTAAGCTTACGGTACGCGTACTAAAAAAAAAGGAAAAAATGTACTGCAAAAAATTATAACATGTTTATTTTATGAAATATATTTAAAAAAACATATTAAAGAATTTTAAAAATTTAACCATAGTCTTTATAAAAGGTTAGAACATTAAATTAAAAATATGTTTAAAAAAATAGAAGAAAAAAAAATAGCATTTAAAAAACCTTGCAAATTCACTGAAAAAACCATGGGTTTCACACACGTTATAGTTAGGAATTAGCATTTAAAAAACCTTGCAAATTCAATGAAAAAACCATAGGTTTCACACACGTTATAGTTAGGAATTAGCATTTAAAAAACCTTAGAAATTCAATGAAAAAAACCAAAGGTTTCACACACGTTATAGTTAGCTGGACATTTTACTCGTAAAAAACCATTGAAATTCCCCCGTTATAGTTAGTTAAGCTAACTATAACTCGCGCGCCCACAATGCACTGCTGATGACGTCACATATTACATCACTCATGACATGGTCAGTGACATCACTCATGACATCACTGATGACATCTCAAATGACATCACTGATGACATCACTGATGACATCATCCTTGTGATAGAGTGGCAGACCTCCTCTCACCCTAATATAACCTTTGATACACACATTTATAAATAGAGACTAAACTTTTCAAAACAATGGACATACCAATACCAGTTACAATAACCTCCTCAGTAATTCTAAGATCCACATACACATCCACTCATTCACCAACAGTCCTATACAGTCACTCATACATGTACTCACTCATCATATGTACTCATACACCTATACATCCTGTTACACAATGCCACTCATCCGTAGAGTTACTCACACACATAGTCACTCATGCTAATAAAGAATCAAATATCCATTTACTTGCATATGGTTATACACACACCACCACACTTACTTCTACAAAAACTTACACATACTTAGTCTTTTAAACAATCACTTATAGAAACACATACTTATTCATACAGGAACTCTTTCAATCTCTCACTCTCACATATACTCACTTATATACACCAATAGTCACATATACTAGTTTAAAACATATGTAGTTACTCATAAAGACACTGTAGAGACAGTCATTCACTCACTAACACACCCATACACACACTCATCCACCCATGCAGTCCTGCATACATACTATCTTCAACACATACAAACAGTGAGTCACTCATTCATGCACCTATGCACTACGTAATACCCCCACCGAACCATACAGACACTCAGACTGATACTCAAAAAAACAACTAATATCCCATATAAACACTCATGTAGCTGCTCACCAACCCATGCAGCCACTTATACACAAAGTGAAAGACTGATACAGATATATACATATTTAAACATTACTCACTAAGCCATGTATTCACTATGATACACCTAATCAGTCAGTTACACAATCAATTTTTCAAAAACAAATCATCCATTTAGACACTTATATACCCATTTATTCTTCCATCGACCTTGAGATATACATATATAAAACATATTTAATTTTCAGAAAAACACACATTCACGGGATGATGTCATCAGTGATGTCATCAGTGATGTCATTTGAGATGTCATCAGTGATGTCATGAGTGATGTCACTGACCATGTCATGAGTGATGTAATATGTGACGTCATCAGCAGTGCATTGCGGGCGCGTGAGTTATAGTTAGCTTAACTAACTATAACGGGGGAATTTCAATGGTTTTTTACGAGTAAAATGTCCAGCTAACTATAACGTGTGTGAAACCTTTGGTTTTTTCATTGAATATATATATATATATATATATATATATTCACTTAAAAAACCATAGGTTTCACACATGTTATGGTTAGCTGGACATTTCCCTCGTAAAAAATCAATGAAATTCCCCCGTTATAGTTAGTGTAGGCAACTATAACTCACGCGACCGCAATCCTCTGCTGATGACGTCAGATATTACATCACTGCATTTAGACACCTATTTACCCATGTCTTCTTCCATTAATCTTTAGCTATACATATATTACAAATATTTATTTTTCAGAAAGACACATATGTAATCAGTGATGTAATATCTGACGTCATCAGCAGAGGATTGCGGTCGCGTGAGTTATAGTTGCCTGCACTAACTATAACGGGGGAATTTCATTGGTTTTTTATGAGGGAAATGTCCAGCTAACTATAACATGTGTGAAACCTATGGTTTTTTAAGTGAATATATATATATGTATGTGTATATATATGTATGTGTATATATGTATGTGTATATATCTGTATGTGTATACATATGTGTATGTGTATATATATATGTGTATATATGTATGTGTATACATGTGTATGTGTATATATATGTACACATATGTGTGTATATATGTATGCATCTGTATGTGTATATGTGTATATATATGAATGTATGTGTAGATATGTGTATGTGTATATATGTATATATGAGTGTATGTATATATGAGTGTATGTATATATATAT
Source organism: Triturus cristatus (assembly GCF_964204655.1). Classification (NCBI taxonomy): domain Eukaryota; kingdom Metazoa; phylum Chordata; class Amphibia; order Caudata; family Salamandridae; genus Triturus; species Triturus cristatus. Next base: position 966,238,724 of record NC_140583.1, on the reverse strand, counting down.
GTGTATGTATATATGTGTGTATATATATGTATGTGTATATATATGTATATATATGTAAGTGTATATATATATGTATGTGTATATATATGTGTATATATATGTATGTGTATATATATGTGTATATATATGTGTATATATATGTATGTGTATATATGTGTATATATATGTGTATATATATGTATGTGTATATATGTATGTATATATATATGTATGTGTATGTATATATATATGTATGTGTATATATATGGATGTATATATGTATTTGTATATATATAGATGTATGTGTATATGTATGTATGTGTAGATATATGTATGTGTATATATGTATATATATGTGGCATTCCGCCCACCGCCAAAGAACACATCACCTTGAGGAGAACATGGCAGCCGCGTAGAACGCCGGTCATGGCTGAAACCGTAATCTAATTCTGTTAAATCCTTCGTGAATTTGCGGGTCTTTACCGCATACCGTTTACTGCTTACCGCTTTGGCCCGAAGTGCTTTGATGTGCCTGGAAACGGAGGTCACCCTGCCCGACGGAGTTCGGCCCCGAGCTGCTTTCTCTCGCCTACCGGTCCGCGCTGCATTACAGCCGCCCTGGAGCTCAGGAAGAGCCGCAGGGCAGCAGGAGACATTTGATGTCTCTAACAGACCAGGGTTCAAATCCAACTAATTCATTTTATCAAATTGTGGATGAAATGTATTACATTTTTTAGAACAGTCGCTATTTTAAGCATTTTAAATAATTTTAATGCGATGTACTGTTTTAATTCACTGTTAAAAGGTGACTATGTGTAATTTATGCACTGTATTACTTGCACTATCATGGCGCTATTGAACTATGAGTCTGTTTGCACTTTCCATTTTTTGGTAGTTTTCACGTGACACGGATTCACAAAATGTTTAAAATGGTGGGAAAACTTTTTGCAAATTGTTAGTGAGCAAGCCTGCAGGGCAGGCGAAACGCGTTTAATGTTTTTAGCTGATAAATAAAGACTATTTGCGCAAAGACACGGCGTCGGCATTCCTGTTGTGAGAGGAAGTGTTCGTTTATATATGTATATATATGTATGTGTATATGTATATATATATATTCACTGAAAAAACCATAGGTTTCACACATGTTATAGTTAGCGGAAATTTTACTGATAAAAAACCAGTGAAATTCCCCCGTTATAGTTAGTGTAGGCAACTATAACTCACGCGACCGCAATCCTCTGCTGATGCTAATACTGTATTTAGACACTTATTTGCACATGCCTTCTTCCATACATTTTTAGCTATACATATATTTCAAATATTTTTTTTTCATAATGACACATATGTCATCAGCAGAAGATTGCGGTCGCGTGAGTTATAGTTGCCTACACTAACTATAACGGGGGAATTTCACTGGTTTTTTATCAGTAAAATTTCCGCTAACTATAACATGTGTGAAACCTATGGTTTTTTCAGTGAATTTGCAAGGTTTTTTAAATGCTAATTCCTAACTATAACGTGTGTGAAACCTATGGTTTTTTCAGTGAATTTGTACGTTTTTTTAAATGCTAAGTTACTTTACGCCATTCGTGGCGTGCGCGCCCACTTAACGCAGTTCGTTCCGTGCGCGCACGGTGCGCTTCGCGCACCGTGCGTGCACAGTAAGCACGCGGTGCGCTTCGCGCACCGCGCGCCCACTTTAAGCAGTTAGTGCCGTGCACGCACGGTGGGCACGCGGTGCGCTACGCGCACCGCGTGCCCACGTTACGCTAGATGGGCCATGTACGCACGATGCGCTTCGCGCACCGTGCGCACATGGAGGACATATGATGCACTTCGTTTTGAAAGGTAATATTTTAATTTTTCGTAATTTTTATAAGTGGGGTGGAGAGAGTGTTGTTAATTTTTTCTTTTATTATTTTTGTTTAAAATATTGTGGTTTTTCACACCTCTAATAAGCCCTGCACATTTGGTGGCCTACGGCGACCAAAAGCACAGGGGGTGGGGTGAGTGTGGATAGTATTTTTTTTTTCATTTTTTACCGTACGCGTACGGTAAGCGTAATCGGCGAAATTAGCGAAAAAATAAAAATTGCATTTTTGGCCTTGGGGGGGTCTTTGGGGACTCCCTCAACATGGCTATGTGTGTGGGAGCTGTCTAAACAGCCCCTTTACATGTTTATTGGTTTTATTTAACAACCTAGCTCTCAGTGCGAGAGAGAAAATGGCGGCCGCCGCTTCCTGGTTTCGGCTGTTTGGAATGTTTACTAAGATCTAAGAGCCAATCAGAATCGCGCTCGCGCACGCCACCGTACGCGTACGGTAAGCTTACGGTAAGCGTACCGTAAGCTGGCTCAGATATATATATTGATTTAAAGGCTATTTTCTCAGAATCTACTGAACAGATTTACACCAAACCTACAAAAGGCACTTCCTTGACCTGAGGACTACCTCTCTGCCAAATTTCTAGTAATTCTGTTCAGCCGTTCGGGCTGTAGCCCTGTCTAAAGGTCCTATGGAAAAATGCATGGGAAAAACGCGTTTTGGGACCCCCCTTTTATCTCAGCCCCCGCTTGACCAATCCCCCCGAGACTTTCAGGGTAGGAGCGGAGCGTAGCGCCCCACCTATTTTGAGAAATTCGCGAGGATTCGTCAACCGGCGCCAAAGTTATTCAAAATAGAATGTTGCGGATTTCCTATGGAAAAGGGGTCCTAACTATAACTACCTACTGGCGACCGCCAGTAGGTAATATATATATGTAATTCCTTTCCGTGAGGAAAAGGTCCTGTAACCCCCAGACAGCAGATCAACCAACTGATTGCGGTGAAGAGGAACTGGCCGGGTCGAAGGACACGTACGTGTCCGAGAAGCACTGCAAGAGGTAGGAGATGCCGAGATTGTCTGGTGAGAGGTGTGCTGCGAGCAGGTCAACTACCGAAACTCGCGCGAAGTTTTGAATTGCAAAATAAAATGTCAGCCGACATGTTACGAAGCAGGGAGGAAGCAGCGGATGTAATGTTCACCGAGTGCCCCAGTTCCCAAACGCAAATGCAAGTAATTAATACGGGAACTTAGTCAGCCTTCAAGTTTAAAGGACCTGTACAAACAATTGGAAAAGCTCATAAAAACAGAACAAGCGAAATGGTGGGAGCGCAGGTCATTCTCAAAATACTTGGAAGTAGGTAGAATCCCGCGAGGTCTCCGCATTATGCTCGCTCCAAGTTATGAAAACCCGAATCCGAACATGCTGCGGGAGTGGGCAGAAAGCAATTTGGAGGCTTCAAAGAATTTGATGTGTATTCTCATTAAATACGCTGATAGCGACAGAGTGGAATTACAAAACAAAATTGATGAGATCAATGAACAGATTTTGGCTTTGGAAACCAGCACTGGTTTGTCAAAATTAAGAGAGGAAATGACTATGAGACTCAAGAAAGAAGAGGATATAATAAAAAAATGAAAAACATTTAAATTCCAACGTGATAAATCAGACTATGAAAGAGGTCAAATTTTTACATTTGCTCGAAAATATGATGTTGTCAAAACTACTCGTAAAGTAGTCAGATTTCAAGCTAATCAGGATAATAGAGCGGGGCCAAGAAACGAGATACCAACAGCGTCTTCAGTGTCAGACCTCAGCTCTGCTGTTGACAGTGAATCAGATGTAGAGCAAATTATGGGTGCCGAAAGTTCCATTATTACAAAATCCAAACACACTCTAAGTGAAGAGATTGTTTTTTTATAGGAAGAACGGCGTTTCAATCTACGCCCAAGGAATATAAGCACTAGAGGAGGCAAAGGAGGAACATCAAACGTCAGGAGAGATGTAGAGCAAGGCGCGAGCGAAACAACGCGTCCACAATACAACAACAAAAAACCGGCAAGAAGGAACTGGAAGCAGAAATAAAATCCAAATTGCCCAATGCAAAATCAATCATTAACCTTTCAGAAGTTACCCTAAGTGAGGCCGAGCAACAGCTTCTCTCCTTGGGGTTATCATATTGTCCAGAATCGAACTTTCAGTACACACAAACCAGGGTGGATGTTTATAAATATATACGGAAACTAAAATTAAAAAAGTTCTACAGCTTACAGTAATCCAAAACAGCCCCTGTAATTTCGAATTACATAATGCAAGAAACATCTCAGACTTTGGCAGTATCAGATACTGCTCTTCTGTGTGACATGCAAGCTCTCGAATTGGACGCATCTCCGACGTTGGATTCCCAAACTATAAATCAAATTCTTGAGCAACAATCCATTCAAACCAATGCAACTATCAATTCGGGTTTCAAACTTAAGTCAACTTTTGTTCCTATACTACCACGAGATTCCATCGACGTATTCAATGAAGCAGTTTTGACCGAGATAAAAAGGTTAAATTACAAAACACAGGCTACTATCAAACATCAGAAAGCGCTTCAGCACCAGTATCATCAACTAATTAAAAAATTACAAAAGGATGATTGCCTGATTATAAGAAACTCGGAAAAGGGGGGAATGTAGTGCTTTGGCCAAAGAATCTCTATCTAGAAGAGGCACTCATGAAACTCAATGACCGGTTGTGTTACAAACTTAGTAACAAACTAACAATTCTAGCAGCACAGAACAAACTCTTCAAACGACTATTAGCATGGAAAAGTGCAGGACTTATAAATCAAGATGAATATAGGTTCTTAAAAAAAGAATACCCGGTTACGCCTGTGATTTACTTTATCCCGAAGATTCATAAGGACATCTACAAACCTCCGGGAAGACCGATTATCTCGGCCAAACAAAGTTTGTTGGAAAATGTATCCATCTATATTGACTCATTTTTACAGGAGCATGTGAGAGCCTTAGCCTCTTTTATACAAGACACTACAGATTTTTTAAGGAAAATCCATGAATGTCATTGGTGTAGTGATTATCTATTAATAACTATAGATGTTTCAAATTTATATACCAGTATACATCACAAAGATGGTATGCGAGCTCTAAAACACTTCCTGGATAGGCGACCCATTCAGTTTTTTAATCACAACAAAATATTAATTAGTTTAACTGAATTTTGCCTGAATAATAATGATTTCCTCTTCCAGAATCAAACCTACCAACAAATACGAGGAGTAGTTATGGGGGCATGCTTTTTGCCTAGTTATGCTTACCTCCATATTGGTTGGTGGGAGGAGGAAATAGTGAATGCTCTTTATGGCAACATTCTAAAAAAGCATGTGATTAAATGGGTCAGATATATAGATGATTTATTTCTGATATGGCAAGGTAACAGTGAAAGTGCAGAAGCTTTCATCACTAATCTCAACGACAATGACATAAACCTACATCTCACATACAGCATCAGTGAGCAATCAGTTTGCTTTTTGGATGTTGAGGTATTCGTAATCAATAACAAGCTGGAAACAAGATTGTATCGTAAACCCACAGCGGGCAACACCATCCTACACGCATCCAGCTTTCACCCAAAGCACACGATACACAGCATCCCGTATGGGGAAATGCTGCGGATACGTAGAATATGCAGTAGAGATGAGGATCTTGTCCTCGCTCAACAGGAGTGTAGAAAACGTTTCTTAGCGAGGGGTTATTCCAATCATTCGATAACAGCAGCGATAAGCAAAACTAACCAACTATGTAGGGATGACTTGTTGTTGTTAAGACCCAACAATGAACCAAATCTTAATCCTAGAAAACAAATACTGGAATCATCCAATCCGAGACTAATCCTGACGTACAATAAACAAAGAGATGAAATTAGTCGGGCAATAAGGAAAAACTGGCATATTGTGCGTAATGACCCGATAATTGGAGAACATATTTTTACAAGTCCAGTCATTACGTACAGAAGAGCTCCATCTTCCAGTGACTATTTAGTAAAAAGCAGTCCAGAAATCTCTTTGAACAAAAATTGGTGTTCCGCTTGCAAAGCGTGTAAATTGGGCATTAACAAAAGCTCTTTTACTACCCCTTTTAAATCAGCCCATCCACAATATCCAAATCGCTAACATGTAAATCTAAATATGCAATTTATGTGTTGGAATGTTCTTGTGGACTAAAATATATTGGCAGCACGAAGCTGCAAGTCCACAAGCGAATTCTTCAACACACGCGAGCTATCTCCAATTCAGATCCAAGCTATCCGGTGGCCCGCCACATTAAAGAAGTCCACAACAGCCAATTACAAGATCTTAAATATTAAGTTGTGGACTCTATACCACCCTTGAGGAGAGGGGGTAACAGAGAGGCCCACCTGAGAAAACTGGAGACTAAATATATTTAACGGAAGACTTGTATACTTGGCTTTAACAATGTGTAGCTAATAAATGGGGGATCATTAATTATAAGTGGTCAATTGAGACAAGCAATAGTTGACCTTGAACATAAATATAATTTCTAACAAGGTGATCATTACATCCCAGCTGATTCCTTGTATTCTATTTTTCCTTTCTTTCTTTTAAAAGGAATACAATTTGTAATCACCACATTGTTTTTAACTGTTTTTTCTATTTTTAAAACAGTTTTATGCACTGATGCACTTTACTCACACTGGTGATGCACTTTGAACACTCAACAAAATGAACGACCTAACATCAATGCCATTGTTTCATTTGTATGGGTATATTAGAAGAGAATAGAGAAGAAAGGGAAACAAAAAATATGAGGATATACATAACTGTTCTTAACCAGTGTGTTTTATTTATAGTATTTGTTGGATCTTTCTTTCTTTTTTCTTCTATTTTATAATTGGAATTCTATATCTATTTAATGCACAATGCGTTTATATTTTATCAATGTATAATGAGGTTTTTAACTATCGTTATATTTGATTCCTAAAATGAAATTCGCATTTTAAAATAGACTTTGTATTGTTGTGACAATGACAATGATAAATATACTGTATTTACACAGTTATTAACTATTTTTACAATTTTACAATGGTGCGTAAACCCATATGTTGTATTTGCATTATGCTGTCAAAGGGCAAATAAGAAGACAGCAGGATAGTCTGTCTTCAGTCGTTCATTTGCACTAGCACTTTAAAAAGAGAGAAATGGAGGATGTCATGTCATGTGATCAAGGGAGTTTGAGCCCGAAATGCGCCATGGCGGCATTTTGCACTGAATAAACAAAAATAGCACCAATGAATGGGTGTCCGTTCCTGCTTGAAAGCTTCGCGCAACTAGAGGCTTTCACAAAGTTGGAGATTTGCTTTTATATATATGTATATATATATATGTATATATGTGTATATATATATATGCATATGTATATATATGTCTGTGTATATATGTATGTGTGTATGCATATATGTATGTGTGTATGTATATATGCATGTGTGTATATATATGTATGTGTATATATATGTATATATATGTATGTGTATATATATGTATATATATGTATGTGTATATATATGTATATATATGTATCCAAGAAAGAAGTGACTCAAACAGATAGATTCACCAAAGAACAAAAATATATTTCCACTACAACGTTTCAGCTTCCGCCTTCCTCAGGTAGTACAAGATGGTTTGCTCTGTGGCTGCACAGATGACAGCTGAATTTTCAAAAAGCATCATGAGTGAAGATTCCATTTGGAATGTGGAATCAATGCAGTCCAGAGAGCTCTTGAGATATGCAGTAATCAGGTTGTGTTGTCAGTAATGTTCAGTCCATCTGGATGCAGTGATTTTAAACGGTACATCCAGAAGTTTTCCCTGGAGTCCAGTAGTTCTTCCTTTGAAACATGTTCCACGGGGAAAATCTTCAAATCTGATAGTGAATGATCCACAAGGTTAAAATGATTGGCTACAGGCTGGTCAATTTTCTTATTAATTATTGCAGATTTGTGGTTCCTGAATCGTGTACGGAGGTCATTCACTGTTTGGCCTACATATTGCTTTTTACAGCTTTGTCGTTGGCACTGAATCACATAAATAATGCATGTTGAGCGACATGTAAGATGCTGCCTTATTGCATAGGTCCTTCTCGTAACAGAACTAGTTGCAGATGATGTTTGTAAAAGATATTCACACGTGATGCACCTTTTAGAGTCACAGCAATGAACCCCTGCATTTGTTACAGCTTGCTTGAGTTCAGCTCTCACAATAAGAGATCGTAAATTTGGAGCTCTGCGGTAAGCAATGACTGGTGGTTTTGGAAAAACCTTTTGCAATTTTTCACAAGTGGACAGTAAGGGAAATGTTTTTTGCATTATATTTCTGTAGTTAGGAGCTGATGGATGATAGTCCACTACAAATGGAGTTCTGTCACTTTTGTTTCTGCCGTTGGTATTCGAAATAAGTGCTTCTCTGGGTATCTGCAAAGACTTGTCAATTTGTTGCTGTATGATATGCAGAGGATAGCCTCGCCTTTTAAATAATGTAGCAAGCTCCTGTAGATGGTCTTTACAGGTTTCCTCATTGCTGCAGATGCGTCTTATTCTGAGTGCTTGGCTGTAGATGATGCTCAGTTTAGTGTGGTGTGGGTGACATGAAGTCCAGTTTAGATACAAATGAGCATCTGTAGGCTTGTGGTACAGATCAGTTGTAATTTTGTGTTCATGAATGGTGAGTAGCACATCCAGAAAAGGGAGATGAGGATTCTGTTTAGTATTGCTGCTGGTAAATTTGATGGTAGGATGGATATTGTTGATATAAGCTGTAAATTGTTCCAATGTTCTACTTCCGGAATTCCATATTATAAATATGTCATCAATGTATCGTAGCCATACCAGTGGTTTGATGCTGGAAGTAGCAAGTATACAGTTCTCTAGTTTGCCCATGAAGATATTTGCATAGGATGGAGCCATCCGAGTACCCATGGAAGTCCCTTGTATCTGCAGATAGTGTTTTCCATTGAATGTAAAATTGTTGGATTTAAGGATAACTCTATATGTATATGTATATATATGTATGTGTATATATATGTATATATATGTATGTGTATATATATGTATATTCACTGAAAAAACCATAGGTTTCACACATGTTATAGTTAGCAGGACATTTCACTCGTGAAAAACCAATGAAATTCCCCCGTTATAGTTAGTGCACGCAACTATAACTCACGCGACCGCAATCCCCTGCTGATGACATCAGATATTACATCACTGTATTTAGACACTTATTTACCCATGTCTTCTTCCATTAATTTTTATCTATACATATATTACAAATATTTATTTTTCAGAAAGACACATATGTCATCAGTGATGTAATATCTGACGTCATCAGCATAGGATTGCGGTCGCGTGAGTTATAGTTGCGTGCACTAAATATAACGGGGGAATTTCATTGGTTTTTCACGAGTGAAATGTCCTGCTAACTATAACATGTGTGAAACCTATGTTTTTTTCAGTGAATTTGCAAGGTTTTTCAAATGCTAATTCCTAACTATAACGTGTGTGAAACCTATGGTTTTTTCAGTGAATTTGTACGGTTTTTTAAATGCTAAGTTTTTTTTTGTTTTTTTTTTTGCCGTGCGCGTACGGTAAGCTGACGCTACGCGCTCCGTACTTCCTAAGTACGGTGCGCTTACGTGATACGTACGTGACGTACGTACGCATGCGTACTTCTTCGGCAACGCATACACGCATGCGCGTTGCGCGGGTGCGTGTAATGCACATGCGTGAGTGCGTCATACGTACGCGCTCCGTAAGCGCTCCGTAAGCGCATGTTTACGTCACGTTTGCGCATGCGTACTTGTTTACGAGCGCGTAGCGTAAGCTTACGGAGCGCGTAACGTAAGCTTACGGAGCGCGCACGGTAGGTCATGTGATCCACAAAGAACACTTTTCATTGGTTTAACCTACTTTCAGTTCCAGAAACTTCCAACACCACACCCATTCCCCTCATTACTGCTTGAGATCCCCTAGGAAAAGGAGCTGAATTGACATTGAGATACAATGGCAGAACAGCAGACCTCTTCTGAGAGTGAGCCTAGCAGCACCATCATCATACAGAGAAGGAGGAAACAAAAGGATTCTTTTGTGTGGGAGTATTTTACTTTTCCAGAGGGGCAGAAAAAGGTCAATGCTCCATTGGTCACTTGCACACTTTGTGACCGTGTTTTATCTAGAGGAAATCCAAGGAAGAAGTATTCCTTTGGAAATCACTCTATGATGAGACACATTAGGGATAAACATCCCAGGACCTTTGCTCGACATACTGGAGAAAACTCTTCAGTAAGTCACCGGAGCCCAACCTCAGAAGCTCAGCCGAGTACATCATCGGCAGCTCAGGTTTCAATGAGGTGTACAACGTGTTGTGGTCTTATTGTTTTTGGGGAGACCAGTGTTTCCCTTATTAACAATAAGATAGACCAGCACGTTTGTAGACGTTCAAAATATTCCCATTCTTTCTTTCCTCTATCCCTGTATGAACACAATGGCTCTTTTAAGAGCCAACCTTACCTCACAATTTTTTTTTTTTTAATCTCTCCTTTTTGAAAAAATGTTTTTACCGCACGGTACGCGTAGTCGCGGAATCGTTACGCGAAGTTCACGGAATTTTTCCATTTACGCCGTGCGCGTACGCTGCGCGCATTCCGCGATTTTTCATAAAAAAATTACAATACATTTTCGCCCTTGGGGGTCCTTCTGGGACCCCCTGACAAAGGCTAGGGGGTCAGGAACTGTCCACCCTGCCCCCTTTTCACATTATCCACCTTTGTTTTTCACCCCCTCAGAGTGCGAGAGACAAAATGGCGGCCGACACTTCCTGGTTTCGACCGATTCGAATGTTTACTAAGATCTATCAACCAATCAGAATCGCGCTCTCGCACGGCGGCGTGCACGTACGGTAAGCTTACGGTACGCGCTCGGAGCGCGCCTATAGATATATATATTGATTTAAATGCTATTTTCTCAGGAAATACTGAACAGATTTACACGAGACCTTCAAAAGGCACATCCCTGACCTGAGGGCTACCTCTCTGCCAAATTTCAAGTAATTCTGTTCAGCCGTTCGGGCTGTAGCTCCGACTAAAGGTCCTATGGAAAAATGCATGGGGAAAACGCGTTTTGGGAACCCCCCTTTTTCTCAGCCCCTGCTTGACGAATCCCCCCCGAGACTTTCAGGGAAGGAGCGGAGTGGAGCGCCCCACCTATTTTGAGAATTTCGCGAGGATTCGTCAATCGGCGCCAAAGTTATTCCAAATAGAATGTTGCGGATTTCCTATGGAAACACGGTCCTAACTATAACTATCTACTGGCGACCGCCAGTAGATAATATATGTATGTGTATATATATGTATATATGTGTATATGTATATATATGTATATATGTGTATATGTATATATATGTATATATGTGTATATGTATATATATGTATGTATGTGTATATATATATGTATATATGTGTATATGTATATATATATGTATGTGTATTCTTAGATTCCCTCGACTCCTTTGTTCCTTCGGCGAAAGTCACAGCACCACAGCAGGGTAAGATTCAAATTTCATTTTATTTATTTAAACACCATTGTGCATAAGTGCAGGAATTAGGACGGCCTACGCGTTTCAGCTACCATTAGCCTTCTACTGGACCATAGAGTCCCCAACGTCTAGACAGTATTTAAAGTGCTGTGTGATATTGCCCTTGTTTGTGTTTACTAAAAACACTAGACTATTGACCTCAACAAAATGACATGGTACACCATTTTTCCTCTTTTCACTGTGAATTACTTTCAAGGGATATAAAGTGCAAGTGCCTTATATTCATCTAAGAATTTTTGAATCGTCATTTCTACAATTTTACATTTGTATATCCAAACAATAATTTGTCCCAACACTAGTAAGAGAAAGTTATAGTTAGAAAAAGTCTTAAAACATATATAAGAAAATTACAAAAGTTGCGATTTCTTAAAACCTTTTCTAGTCCTACCATTATTTGACATTCTTTTTCTCTTTAACTCTTCTTTAATAATTCTCAGTATGTCAACCATGCATTTTCATCTACCCATGTGATATGTATGTGTATATGTATGTGTATATATGTATGTGTATATGTATGTGTATATGTGTGTGTGTATGGCTTCATTTCCAATCCAGTGAAGGTGATCCACCGAACAAATCAGGACACGGACCACAAGTAAGTGCAAAAAATGTATAGTTTACTCCTTCTTTGCCATGACGCGTTTCAGCTCGTCAAAAGCCTTGTTCACATGACATGTCGGAGCGAATCCAGGATTATTTAAAGTGAAAGTGCATACACGTGGCCACATCACATGATCCGAAAGTCATAGACATAGAAATGATAATGTAATTAACATAAAAAATTTTTAGAATCTTAAAACCTTGGAACCTTAAAATAAGCTTGCGGTTAGAGTGTAAACAATACATTGATTTGTTAATACACCTTCCGAAATGTATTAATAACTGTGAAATACACAAAAACTGATCAGAGATAACCGACTTGTGAAAAAAAGCTTAAAGTTGACCGCCCACTATATAAATCATGCCTGATGTGAATAACATGAATATGCATATTCATAGCAAAGCTAAAACATCAACAATGATATAAAAGGCAAAAACGAGGGTACAACATTAAGGTTACTAGACTACAATGATGGACTAAAGGATAAGTGGGCTCACGTGTCATGATAAATGTTATGCCAACACAGTGAATGAGGACAACAAAAAAATGATAAAAAGAAAAAGATATAAAATAGAATTACCCATAGTGTAAAAAGTGATACGAATCTAATTGAACGGATAATATAATATTGGTAATTTCATTAATTGAATCACCAAATTTATCCAAAAAGGCATGTGTGTGTCAAAAATTAACCAAATAAAAGATACGTATAAAAACATGACCGTAAACTCAAAGGGAAATCCCTGAGTTAAGCCCTCGAATGGAAGGCAGAATGGACAAAGTACGCAAAGTGCTAAATGCAGGGAGGGAGGGGAGGGTGCAAGGACTGTCCAAAGGGACTAGAGATATTGTCTATAAGTATACAATTAAGATTCAAATAGGTGGAATGTGCCGAAGATGAGAAGAAGCAACCTCCTGTCGTATATGATACTGTAGGGCAAGGTTGCTGTCGTAGCATACGGCCATGTATAGGAATGCATCCAAACTAAGATAAGGCCTGACAAATTGTCATATCCAAGAAATGCATATGAGATATCTGATGTTGTTAAATAAGACGAAGTCTTATGAAGAAACTGTGCATAGGCAAGAATGTAACAAAGAATACTGATGTAAGAGAAGATAAAATATGTATAAAATATGTATAAATATGTGCAAAAAAGCAATTGTAAGCAATTATCTTTGAAGCAATAAATATAAATATCCTAATATAAATAGTCATAAAATTGAATAAATACATACATATAAAAAATCTTTACATCCTTAATTCATTTTTCCCTTGCATAGTTCTTAAAATAATAAAACACAATAAGTTAGAACAGTGCAGTTGACCCAATGATTACAGTGTGTGTGTATGTGTATGTGTATATGTATGTGTATATGTGTGTTTATATGTATGTATATATATGTATGTATATATATATGTATGTGTATATGTATGTGTATATGTATGTGTATATATATATGTATGTGTATATATATGTATGTGTATATATATATATATGTATGTATGTGTATATATATGTATGTGTATATGTATGTATATATACATATGTATGTGTATATATACGTGTGTGTATATATGTATGTATATATGTATGTGTATGTATATATGTATGTGTTTATATATGTATGTCTTTATATATATGTATGTGTATTGTGTGGGATGGATCTATGGCAGAGGCGAGAAAATTTGTTGACGAGATTAATGTAAATGACATCAATCTAAGCTTCACAGCTAGTATAAGCAAGGAAAAAATAAATTTTTTAGATGTAGAACTATACATTCAGGACAATATACTAGAAACGAGGCTATTTAGAAAAGAAACTGCAGGTAACTCAGTTTTACATTCAACTAGTTCGCACCCCAGACACTTGATCAACAGCATCCCCTACGGGGAAATGCTAAGAATCAAGAGAATATGCAGTAATCCGCTAGATCTGCAAAAATTACAAGAGGAAAGTAAGCAAAATTTTTTAGCAAGGGGATATAAACCTGCCACGATCAACAATGCCATCAGCAAAACCAATGGCCTGAATAAAAGTACATTACTCAGTCCAAAGAATATTAATTCGGATGTGGATAATAGCCAACTCCAATTGCGATTTATTACACCCTACAATAAGCAAAATAAAATTATCAAAAAAATTCTACTATGCAATTGGCCACTAGTCCTGAATGACCCAATTCATAGGCCATACCTTACCCAAATCTCTGGGAATTATCTATAGAAAAGCCCCCTCTATGAGTGGAAGCTTGGTCAAAAGTAGCCTGGAAGTTATAGTCCAAACTAATTGGCTTACCCAAAGAAAAGGATTCGTAAAATGCACCAGTTGTAAAGCTTGTCAATATGGTGTAAACAAAAAAACATTCAAAACACCATTCAGTGAACAAGAGATAGAAATCACACAAGCCCTGCAGTGTAAAACAGACTTTGCCATATACATCCTTGAGTGCTCATGCAATCTAAGATATGTAGGAAGCACAAAACTCCCCGCTAATAAACGAATTCTTCAACATGTCAGGGCTATTGTTAACCAAGATCCCACCTACCCAGTGGCCAGACACTTCAAGGAGGTCCACAACAATGACTTGAAACATCTGTCATTCTACCTTATTGACTCCGTCCCAAAGAATAGACGGGGAGGAGACAGAGAGGGGGCCTTACGAAGATTGGAAACTAGATATATCCTTAATCTAGACAGCAAATATCCGGGGGATTTAAACGCCACGGAAGATCTATACACATGTATCTAGATACAATACAATAAGGATAATCTAATGGAAGTTGTACAGTATTGAGCCCTATATACATACATTAAAAAAGTTGGATATTTGATGAGAATATGGCCACTTGGGCCAAGCTGAGCTAAATACATTGGATAATTTTGTATCAGACTGCCGCCTAACCCCAACCAGAAATAATACGTTTTTTTAATTAGTGTGAATTCACGTAACAAACTGCTGATTTTAATTGATAAGCACAATTTATAAGCACTACACTTTGCACATCAGGTTACACACTGGGGAGAATAGATGAAGACAGCCAAAACCATTTCTCTTGCTTACATAAATATCTAAAATGCCCACTAGCAGTATACAAGTGGAATTGCAATAATGGAACGGATGATAAACAAACAACATACTTATGTGCTCTTGAGAAACAATTGGATTGTCCTTTGATTGCACAATGTTTTACCAAACCCCAATTTGCACATTTTCAGATATATCTCTTTTTTATAAATATATTTATTCTCTTATTGGTCAAATATTCTAATATTTTAATATTTATACAATAGTTAAAACGTATTTATTGAGATATTTAAAACATCCATATTTATATGTTTATTTATTTGTGCCTAAATGAGACAAATTTATTGATATAAATTGTGCAAACAATATGCTATGATCATAATAACAAATGTTAATGACTAATTTTGAATGAAGCAATATGATGTGAGAAAAAATGGTATTAAGTATGTCTTCTATGTTCATGACAAAAAACGGGGAAACCAGAAAAAGATAATATGCACTGTCACTTTAAAAAGACAAAAAATGTCCGTGAGCGCTGTCATGTGATCAAGATCCAGGAGGGATCGAAACGCATAATGGCCGACTGAGCACAGGAAAATAAAATATTAGAAGCACATATTTGTGGTCCGTGCCTGCTTTTTGTCACCTGCTGCGACATTGGGAACCGTAAGGAGCCACTAGCAGTTTGTGAATATATGTATGTGTATATATATGTATGTATGTGTATATATATGTATGTATCTGTATATATATATATATATATATGTGTGTATATATATATATGTGTGTATATGTATATATATATTCACTGAAAAAAACATAGGTTTCAGGCACGTTATAGTTAGGAATTAGCATTTAAAAAACCTTAGAAATTCACTGAAAAAACCATAGGTTTCAGGGGCGTTATAGTTAGCTGGACTTTTCACTCGTACAAAACCATTGAAATTCCCCCGTTATAGTTAGTTCAGCTAACTATAACTCGCGCGCCCGCAATGCACTGCTGATGACGTCACATATTACATTACTCATGACATGGTCAGTGACATCACTCATGACATCACTGATGACATTTCAAATGACATCACTGATGACATCATCCAGTGAATGTGTGTTTTTCTGAAAATTACATATGTTTTATATATGTATATCTCAAGGTCGATGGAAGAATAAATGGGTATATAAGTGTCTAAATGGATGATTTGTTTTTGAAAAATTGATTGTATAGCTGACTGATTAAGTGCATCTTAGTGAATACATGGCTTAGTGAGTAATGTTTAAATATGTAAATATCTGTATCAGTCTCTCACTTTGTGTATAAGTGGCTGCATGGGTTGGTGAGTAGCTACATGGGTGTCTATATAGGTTATTAGTTGGCTTTTTGAGTATCAGTATGAGTGTCTGAGTGTCTGTATGGTTCGGTGGGGGGTATTACGTAGTGCATAGGTGCATGAATGAGTGACTCACTGTTTGTATGTGTTGAAGACAGCATGTGTGCAGGACTGTATGGGTGGATGAGTGTGTGCATGGGTGTGTTAGTGAGTGAATGACTGTCTCAATAGTGTCTTTATTAGTAACTACATATGTTTTAAACTAGTATATGTGACTATTGGTGTATATAAGTGAGTATATGTGAGAGTGAGATATTGAAAGAGTTCCTGTATGAATAAGAATGTGTTTCTATAAGTGATTGTTTAAAAGACTAAGTATGTGTAAGTTTCTGTAGAAGTAAGTGTGGTGGTGTGTGTATAACTGTATATGCAAGTAAATGGATGTTTGATTCTTTATTAGCATGAGTGACCATGTGTGTGTGAGTAACTCTATGGATGAGTGGCATTGTGTAACAGGATGTACAGGTGTATGAGTACACATGATGAGTGAGAACATGTATGAGTGACTGTATAGGACTGTTAGTGAATGAGTGGATGTGTATGTGGATCTTAGAATTGCTGAATAGGTTGTTGTAACTGAGATTGGTATGTCCATTGTTTTGAAATTTTTAGTTTCCATTTTTGAATGTGTGTATCAAAGGGGGAGGAGGTCTGCCACTCTATCACAAGGATGATGTCATCAGTGATGTCATTTGAGATGTCATCAGTGATGATATGAGTGATGTCACTGACCATGTCATGAGTGATGTAATATGTGACTTCATCAGCAGTGCATTGCGGGCGCGCGAGTTATAGTTAGCTGAACTAACTATAACGGGGGAATTTCAATGGTTTTGTACGAGTGAAAAGTCCAGCTAACTATAACGCCCCTGAAACCTATGGTTTTTTCAGTGAATTTCAAAGGTTTTTTAAATGCTCATTTCTAACTATGTCTACAGAGATAGAACATGTGAAGAAAGAAGAAAAACGCACAGAAAGAAAAAAAACAAATGCAGAAAGAAGCAACAGAAGTCCTCAAAGGCGAAGAAAAGTGCAGGAAGAAGGATACCATGCAGAAAGAACAAACAGAAGAGCAGAAAGAAGCCTTGTTTCAAAATCATCCTGTACCCTCAACTTTTTCAGACGGATACTGGTGGTTACTGAGTCTGACTAACCAGTCTTAGAGCCAGTGCTATGTTAAAAGACACTCAGAATACAGTGAAAACACCTACATACACTAGGGAACACTATGCATTGGGGTCCCCCTGTGATCAGCATGACCTCCTCTGTAAGCCCCTAGTATATAATAGGGCAGGGGATTAAAACTACCTCTTAAAACGCGCCACAGGGCGTGTTTGCACACGTCACCTCAGGCCCCGTTCCCTCACTTCCCCACTGTGTAAACGCGCCTGGTGGCCGATTTAAGTTGGGAGATTAAGTCCCCTTGCATCCTGAGGGTCCCTAGGGTCCAACTAGACCACTAGGGACCTCCAGTAAGCGCCACAGAGCTGCGTTGCAGAGAGATGTAAAAAGGGGCACGGTCTAGACCACCTCTCTGCAACGCAGCGCAGTGGCGCTTACTGGAAGCACGTGGTGGGCTAGTTGGCCCCCAGGGTCCCTCAGGATTGAAGGGGAATTATTTCCCCAACTTAGAACGCGCCACAGGGCTTGTTTGCACACGTTAACTCAGGCCCCGTCCCCTCCCTTCACCACTGTGTAAACACGCCCTGTAGCCGTTTTTAGTTGGGAGATTAAGTTCATTTGAATCCTGAGGGTCCCTAGGGTCCAACTAGCCCACTAGGTACCTCCAGTAAGCGCCACAGAGCTGCGTTGCAGAGAGGTGTAAAAAGTGGCACGACCTGGACCACCTCTATGCAACGCAGCTTAGTGGCGCTTACTGGAAGCACCTGGTGGGCTAGTTAGCCCCCAGGGGCCCTCAGGATTGAAGGGGAATTATTTCCCCAACTTAAAACGCGCCATAGGGCGTGTTTGCACACGTCACCTCAGGCCCCGTCCCCTCCCTTCCCCACTGTGTAAACATGCTCTGTGGCCGTTTTTTAAGTTGGGAGATTAAGTCCCCTTGAATCCTGAGGATCCCTAGGGGCAAAATAGCCCACTAGGTACGTCCAGTAAGCGCCATTGCAAAGAGGTGTAAAAAGGGGCACGGCCTGCACCACCTCTCTGCAACGCAGAGCAGTGGCGCTTACTGGAAGCACCTGGTGGGCTAGTTGGCCCCCAGGGTCCCTCAGGATTGAAAAGGAATTATTTCCCCAACTTAAAACGCGCCACAGGGCGTGTTTGCACACGTCACCTCAGGCCCCGTCCCCTCCCTTCCCCACTGTGTAAACATGCCCTGTGGCCGTTTTTTAAGTTGGGAGATTAAGTCCCCTTGAATCCTGAGGATCCCTAGGGGCAAAATAGCCCACTAGGTACATCCAGTAAGCGCCATTGCAGAGAGGTGTAAAAAGGGGCACGGCCTGCACCACCTCTCTGCAACGCAGAGCAGTGGCGCTTCCTGGAAGCACCTGGTGGGCTAGTTTGCCCCCAGGGTCCCTCAGGATTGAAAGGGAATAATTTCCCCAACTTAAAACGCGCCACAGGGCGTGTTTGCACACATCACCTCAGGGCACGTCCCCTCCCTTCACCACTGTGTAAACGCGCCCTGTGGCCGTTCTAAGTTGAGAGATTAAGTCCCCTTGAATCCTAAGGGTCCCTAGGGTCAAACTAGTCCACTAGGTACCTCCAGTAAGCGCCACAGAGCTGCGTTGCATAGAGGTGTAAAAAGGGGCATGGCCCCAGAACACCTGTCTGCAACGCAGCTCCCTGGCGCATACTGGAGATACCTGTTGAGCTAGTTGGCCCTCAGGGACCCTCAGTATTGAAGGGGAATTAATTCACCAACTTACAACTGGCCAGGGGGCGCATTTGCAGAGTGCTGCAAGGAGGGGGCGTGGCCTCCAGCGCGATGCCGGTCTTTTATTTATTTAATTTTTTTAAGAAGGAGGGCTGTGTGGCCCCCCTTCTTTTTCTAATTTACTGGCCCTGGGGACCCCATCCCCCAGGGCCTGCACCCTAATTTGTTTTGTTGAAAAAAATAAATTTGACCCTCCCAAGGCCTTAATCGGCCCCGGGGACCCCAACCCCCGGGGCCGGCCTTTGTTTTTTATTATTTTTAAAAAATATATATTTATAGAAAGACCTAGGACATGCTGGACAAACCGTATGTACCTATCACCATGACGATTTGCGTGATATTCATTAAAAGGCGACTATGCATAGAATGAATCCACATGGAATGTATTTACACTGCTAGTGAAGCTCTGACGTGTCTGACGCCCTACCGTGCCTAATCCCGGCGCCCCCGCCGGTGGGTACTCTCCAAGTAGACACCCTTGTTGTTTATTTATACAAACATGGGTAGCTATTGATGGGCACATTTAATATACACGCACACCAAGCCATTCAAAGGGGATTCGACAAAAATTCGACCAAACTATGCAAGAAACCCCCCTCACGGTTAATAAAACACACATCCACCGCCGGATGTGTAATACTTTTTATTTTACTCTCTGGAAGCAGACGAACCTCACCTGAGAGTCACAGCGTGCTCCTGGCTGAGCCCAATGCTGTGTTACACCCACCAGTGCCCGCCGAGTGCCTCACACCTCTGTGTTGTATTCCACCAGCTAGTGCGTATGCTATGACACCCTCTAGCCCATATGCATTGTAACACCACCCTGTGAATATGTCATGCCACACTTGCCTTCGCACGGGTTATATTGCCACATCTAACGTGCCTTTCTCGATGCCTATGTTATAACGCACAGCACTATGCCATACATATAACAATCTGGGATCCATATCTTTGTCACAGTGCATATGCAACGTTACACTCCCCAGCACATATTTTATATTACAACTTTAGAGACTAGTTAGGTTACACAACACTGCCCTGTGCATATTACACTCCAAGGCGCATATCGCATAGCACGCACTAGTGCCTGTGCTATCTCGCGCTCTCCAATTAATTTGTCATTGCGCACAATGTTTTGCATATTATATTTCACGCCCCGGTTCATCTTCTATCACACTTTTTGGTGCATAGTTTATACAATATACTATATCTAGTTTTTATTTTCAATCGTGCTCTCAAGAATATGTTCTATATAACACTGCGTCCCCCTACCCTTTTCACGGGCATTACATTTTGCGATGGGGGTGGAGGGTCAGGGGGTGTTTCGGCCAAGTAAGCCTGGAGTCACAGTCACAAACGCCCTCTTCTTCCTGAATAAAAGTGAGATTATGCTGCATACTTGTTCATATTTTTAGTTCACACAGACACACATTTTAAAAACAATAAAGTTCCTAATACCCACCTTCTCTGAACAGTTAGCTTGCTGCCCCATCCACCTCCTCCCTATCCTCTGTTGTCTGAATCCATGGACTAGCCTCCTCCCTCCTGCCATGCATGGTCTGATGTGCTGCCACTGCCCTCCATTTAGCATGATGTACCAGTCCACTCCTCCTGCCCTCCATTTCCCAATTCTATGGCCCATCATTGACCTCCTGCTTAGCCTTTGCGCTTAGCTTGCTGCCCCTATTCTCCTTCCCCCTGCCCTCCGATGTCTTTGTGCATGCCCCTGCTCCATCCTTTTTGCCCACCATGTTCCATGGACCTGCCACTCCTATCTACTCTAAGTGTTCTGTTGAGCTGCCACTCCCCTCCCACCTGCCTAGCATTGTCAGATGACTGCAACCTGTCCCTCCACCCTGCCTGTCCAGAAACCATGCCCCTACCCCCTTCCTCCTGTACCCCATTGTCCATTTTACTGCCACACCCTTCTGCCCTCCCTAGCCTGTTGTGCTGCAACTGCTCCTCCTGCCTGCCCCGCGCGGTCTGTTGTGAGGCCCCTTCCCCTGAACTCTCTTGTCTTTGCCCAGGTCCTGACCCTCCCTTCTATCCTCCATGGTCCTTTTTGCATGCCCCTGCACCCTCCTTCTTGCCCATCATAGCCATTGGGCTGCCACTAACCCTCCCGCTTGCCATGCATGGTCTTCTGTGCTGCCATGGCCCCTCCCACCTTCCCTGTGTGGTCAGCTAGCTACCCCTGACCCCCTCCCACCTTCCCTCCATGGTCTGTGTGTATGCCACCATAGTCTCATTGTTGCTCTCCATGGTGTGTCTTGTTTCTAGTGCCCATCCTGCCTGACCTCCATGGTCATCTTACTGCTCCTGCCCTCCCCCCTTGCCCCCAGCCCTCTGTTTCCATGTGCAGACCCCTATTCCCTCCCTCCTGGCTTGTCTGTTCCATTGTAATGCCCCTGATCCGTCCCTCCTGCCCTTTATGGTTTGTTATGCTGCAGCTTTCTCTCCTGTCTGTCCATTATGGTCAGCTAGCTACCATTGCCTCTTTCCCCTCTGTTCTCTGTTGTCCATGTGCATGGTCCTGTCCCCTCCCTATTCCTTTCTATGGATTGTTGTGCTGCACTCCCGTCCCGCATGCGCTGTGTGGTGTATTGTGCTGCTGCAAACCCTGATGCCTGCCCTGTAGGGTCAGTTTGGTGCACCTCTCCATGTCTCTCCTGTCCTCTGTTATCCGAGTCCATGTCCTTACCCCAATTCCTCCTGCCTACCATGATCCAATGTACCATACTTGCGCACATTTTGAACTTGGTAAGAGGGAGATTTTGAAAAAAAAACTGGGGTATTGATTTTCCCCTTTGAGTTACATTGAAAAAGAGGAGATTGTAGACAGGAGGCAGATCAAATAAAGCCCATTTGAGCTTAAAAACATTGGATGTTTCCTGGCTGAAACGGGTCTGTTGGCATGTATGGTTGTACTACCACTGCCTCTTCCTTCTGCCCACAATGGTCTATTATATTGCCACAGCCTCTCTTGCCAGTCCTGTATTGTTGGTTTGTTGCCCCTGCCCCCCTTTCCACTGCCCTCCATAGTCTGTTGTACTGCCGCTGCCCTTCCTGCCTACCCAGTGTGGTCAAATTGTTGCCTCTGCACTCTCCTACCTGCCTTCAATTTTCAGAGTCCGTGCCCCTGGCCTCTGCCTCTCAACAGTATCCCAATGAACAACTAGATTGCTAACATTCTATATTTATTACAAAAGTGTGGAACGCCTGACGTCATCTTGATGTAATCAAAACTGTAATACCTAGAGTATTTCATTTAGAAATTACATATATGAGAGGGTCTTATTTGCATCAAAATTAAGGTTAGTGCTCTATAAAACTAAAATGAGGACATTTTTTCTGAGTTTTCAAATAACGACAAAGAACTTTTTTTTTTTTTTTTTTTTTTTTCGGCCGCCCATCCCACAGCAACGTTCGTTGGAGGCCTTCGACCTCCCGAAAGTATTTGGCCGGTACCCAGTCCAAAGTATTCTGCAGTGCGTAGAGGAAGCGGGGAAGAGACATCATTTTGAACAGGGCCGCACGCCCAACGAGGGAGAGCGGCAGCCTCCGCCAGCCTTCAACATCCCGCCTCAGGCGTGCCAGGGGGGGGAGCAGGTTCTTCTCATATCGCACAGCAGGGTCCATGGAGATAAAGATCCCCAAGTACACGAAGCCCTGCTGAGCGACCTGTATCGAGCATGTTCTAGGGATCGGTGGTACCTCGCCACTAAGAACATACAAATACGATTTACTCCAGTTGATAACGAGACCCGAGTTCCTACCAAATGATGTGAGTACGTCACAGACTATAAGTGATTTCTTGGGTGAGGCAAGATACAGCAGGATATCATCAGCATAGAGCGAAATACGGTCCTCGTGTTCAGGCGACCATCTAAGGCCCCGTATATCCGGGTGCCAACGTATCCACGCAGCCAGCGCCTCAAGGGCGAGGGCGAACAACAAAGGCGACAAGGAACAACCCTGCCGAGTACCCCTCCCAAGCTGAAACGGAGTCGACGCCCGACCATTCACCACCACACTCGCAAGAGGCCCCTCATACAGCAACCTCACCCAGCTCACAAAACCGTGGCCAAAGCCGAACTTGGTCAGCACGGCCCACAAATATGCCCATTCCACCATGTCAAAGGCCATCGTGGCGTCGAGAGATGCCACAATAGCTGGTTCACGCAGCGTGCCCGCCCTGGCGATTACGCCATGGAGGCGCCGAAGATTTAACGCTGTGTTTCGGTGTGGGATGAAGCCGGATTGATCAGGGTGGACCAAGTCACCAAGTACCCTAATCAATCGGGTCGCCAGGATTTTGGCCAGAATTTTCGGCTCTGCGTTAAGGAGTGAGATAGGCCTATATGAGGCGCACTTATCTCGGGGTTTGCCCTCTTTGTGTATAACCACAATCGTCGCTGGTCCAACGGGAGGGTCCCACTCCCCCGCGCCTCCACAAACATGGCGCGCAGGTGAGGGGCGACCCTATCCGGAAACAGCTTGTACAGATCGACCGGCAAGCCGTTCGGTCCCGAGGCCTTACCCGAGTTTAACGCGCGGATGGCCCCCGCCACCTCGTCAATCGTTATGTCACCATCTAGATCGTCCCTATCTATATCGGAGAGGCAGGGCAACTCGATATCACGGAGGAGGTCACACGAGTCCTCGGGCGGCCTGTCCGACACTGAAGCATAAACCCTACAGAAATAGTCCGAGAAACACTTTACAATCCTCTCAGGTTCCACAATCGCCTCTCCCCTCTCTCCCGTCAACTCTGGCACAACTCTATTGACCCGTTCTTTTCTGTCCAGCCAAGTCAGGAGCTTCCCTGCCTTGTCACCTACATCATACAAACGGCCCTGCTGTTCCCTACTGAGGGTCTTAGCGGCATTCGTCACCAGGTCCTTATACTCAGTTTGCTTCAAGCAAAGCTCATGCAGTGAGGCCTCTGTAACCTCCTCCTCTAGCGCTCCCTCCAGAGCCGCGATCTCCTCCTCAACCTGCAGAACCTCGCCATCTCTCCGCCGCTTGGCAGCTACTACAAGGGAGAGGGCTTCCCCTCGGAGCACGGTCTTAAATGCTTCCCACAGTGACACTGCCGAGTCCACGGATCCCTGATTGTCCTTGAAGAAATGATCTACTTTCTTTACCAGCGCGCTGCGCATCTTGGGGTCTCGGAAATACCACGGGTTGATAGGGGCCACCCTTCCTCCTCCCTCCCGACCCAGATCCAGCCGGATCCATACTGGCGAATGGTCCGATATACCACGCGCCATGTGCCTAGCCTCGGAGACCAATGAGGCATGCGCAGCCAGAGTGAGTAGGTAATCAATCCTGGAAAGGCTACCATGTGCCCCGGAGTGGAACGTGTATTGGCTCTGTGTGGGGTGCCGGAGCCTCCAGCAGTCTATCAGGCCAAGCGTGTCTAGGAAGTCTGGAAGCCACTTCTGAGCCCCCCCTGTGTCTCTGGGCGGGTGTCTATCCAGCAGACCGGAGCCAACAGCGTTGAAATCACCTCCCACCACAAGCATACCCCCCGGGAGATCCAGCAAGGCCCTACCCAGATCTGTGAACGTGGAGGCCTGCAGGGCCGGCGGGACATAAACCGAAACCAAAACCAAAGTTCTCCCTTCCCACCGCCCCGCCACCGCCACAAACCTCCCCCTATCATCAACAATGGTGGAGTCCACCTCAAATGGCAGCGAGGCTCTGACTAGGATGCCCACACCCCTGGACCCGGAAGAGAATCCCGAATGGGCTATGAATTTATAACCCTTCCTATTCAGAGCATAGCACGTATTACCTATAAGATGCGTCTCCTGCAGCAGGGCAACATCCGGCATTGACCGTTTCAAGAATTGCAAAACAATCCCACGCTTAATGCGATCCCCCAAACCATTAACATTCCAGCTTATAACACTTAAACCCCTACCCCCCATCCTCAAACGTAAAGAGGCCCACCCCACACCCGAAGAGCCACCATGGAACAGTCCTGGAAATAATCACCATGCCTTGCAGAAATAAACCCCCCAACAACAAACCCAAAATCCCAGAAACCCCCCCCACCCTGCACCCCTGCTGCAGCTTACAAAGCCCCCCCAACTTGCAGTGTGCCTGTCGCCCTACAAAAACCCAAAATCTACAAAAAGTACCCTAAGGGAGGAAAAGAGCACCCCTCGTCCTCCCGCAACCCTCCGCATTTACTGCACTCTATGCAAGTCTTCAAATATAGCCAAATCGAGTCAGACCGGCTCCGAAAAATCAGCCCTGCCCGTCCCGGCCACTGTCTCCATCCTCGGCAGTGTCCGCCCCCGTCTGTCGTCGGGGCAAAGCGTCCAGCCATTCATCGGCCATAACAGGAGAGTCAAAGAAGAATGTCCGATCTTCGTGCACCACACGTAATCTGGCAGGGAAGAGCATGGCATACTTCAGATCCCTCTCCCGGAGCCACCTCTTCACCCCCAGAAAGCCCTGTCTCTGCCTCTGCACCTGCTGGGTGAAGTCCGGATAGAAATTCACCGACGCGTTCTGGAAGGGGACCGGGCCCGTCACCCTCGATGCTTGCAGGATAGCGTCCCGATCTCGAAAATGAAAGAGCCGGGCGACGATCGGCCTCGGCGGGGCACCCGCCTTGGGCCTCCCACCCGGCACTCTATGGGCCCTTTCAACCGCAAAGAACTTTCCAAGACCCTTAGGCTGCAGATGATTAAGCACCAAGTCCTCGACAAGCAGGTCAACCGAAGCCTCATCCGAGGACTCCGGGACCCCGATGACGCGCACGTTGTTGCGCCTGGCCCGGCTCTCAAAGTCCTCCAGCCGGCGGGCGGCGAGATCACTCTCGGTCCTCAGCTTACGAACCTCGGTCTGCAGTTCCGTGACATCATCGGTGAGGCCCGTGGTCTTGAGGTCCAGGTTCTTAACCCGTTCATTCGTTTTGCCCAAGTCCGCACGGATCAGGTTGACATCCACCAAGATGGCGTCCACCTTATGCGCCAGGGCATCAAACTGTCTCCCAATCGAAGTCTGCATCCCTTCGAGCGCGCCCATGACATCCTGTAGTGAGAGCTCCGGGGCCAAAGACGAGGCCGCCTTCTGGGTATCCAGCGACTGGCTCGACCCACTCGGTGATCCCTTCTGCAGAGCATAGCGGTCCATGCTATTGACTTGGGTATAGGCTCCCCGCCTGGTAGACTTAGCCTTCAGCCGATCCACCTCTGCTTTGCCCGACATGGTTGACACCAGGCAGGTCGGTTCAGATAAGACGGGTCCCTCTCAACGAAAGGAGTCAGGAGTGATCAGTTCTGCAGTGGGCCGCCAGAGTAGCCTGCAGAGCGTCCATAGGGTAATAAAGCCACCAAGAGCTCTCCAGGGGCAGGGCTGACAAAGGGAGAGAAAGCGAAAGTGAAAGGACGGGGACCTCCGTCCGACAGTTCACACCTCGCCTGGCCGTTGTTGTTCAACTAGGAGTCGGGCATCCTGCCAACTCTAGCCCCTGGCATCCCCGGGATTTAGGCCGCAATCTTCCGCCAGGCATAAGTCCGGTTCCCGGTGGGCGATCCGACCGCGGGTAGCATTAATCGCCTCCCTGACAGGTCATCCACACGATGCCATGCATACCGTCAGGATTAAAGACAGGATAGTCGACGGAGGGCGCGAGGGTCTCGGGAGCTCTGAGCTCACGCGGCCATCTTGGTCAAGCGCTAGGCTCCTCCCCCACAAAGAACTTTTAAATTATTTGTAATCTTTATGTTTTTTTATCCAGTTGACCACTTGATTAAATGTTGCACCTAGAGGAGAGGATGTGGTGTTACTTCCAGAGCTGCAGACTTTGCAACTGGGGAACCAGGTTGGAGTTTCTGCTTCAGCTCAACATTCTGTGATTCTGGTCAAATCACTTAATCTCCCCATTTCTACAACCAAAATGAATTTGATCTTGTGTGATGTAACCAATGCTCATGTAAAGCACTCCAATACCTGACAAGTCTGCACTATATAAAACTGCAAATACACAAAAAGTAAGTGTTTTGCACACTTCTGTCATTGGGCTACATGTGGGCTACATCTGGGTGATATTTGTGCTGCATTTGGGCTCTTTTGTCTCTGGTGGCCATCTTGGGAGATTTATTTGTTATGAAGTTTCCTAATTTCCTCATTTACTGCAGTCTCCTCAGTAGGAAATGCTTTCAGTTTTTTACTTTGATTCCATCAAGAAGGTATTCAGATATGTCACACATTTGCCATAAATTCTGAATGTTAGCACTCTAGTTGCTCATTAGATCACTGTAGTAAAACTACTGCTCACCAGGGAAATCTGCTGCTGGTATTCAAAGTACATGTTTCAGTCTGCATGTCAGAATTTGTTTATGAAATAGAAGAGGATTTGAGAAGTCAAAATGTGCCCTAATTTTTCTTTCTGCAGAACTAATCATAATTTCTATGGCATAATGAACCCCCTCATTTTGTTCCTTTGTAAATTAAATGTTTTAAGTGTTACCACTTTATTCCAATCAAGATGGCTTCAGGTGTGCCATACTTTTGTCATGAGTAAGACTGTTAGCGCTCTAGTTGTTCGTTAGAACACTCTGGGACATTCTGTCATTGGGCAATACTTGGGCTACATCTGGGTGACATTTGGGCTACATTTGGGCTCTTTTGTCTCTGGTGGCCATCTTGGGAGATTTATTTGTTATGAAGTTTCCTAATTTCCTAATTTACTGCAGTCTCCTCAGTGGGAATACTTTCAGTTTTCTATTTTGGTTCCATCAAGAAGGCATTCAGATGTGTCACACATTTGCCATAAATTCTGAATGTTAGCACTCTAGTTGCTCATTAGATCACTGTAGTAAAGCTACTGCTCACCAGGGAAGTCTGCTGCTGGTATTCAAAGTGCATGTTTCAGTCTGCATATCAGAATTTTTTAATGAAATAGAAGAGGATTTGAGAAGTCACTCAAAATGTGCCCTAAGTTTTTCTTTCTGCAGCACTAATCATGATTTCTATGGCAAAATGAACCACCTCATTTTGTTCCTTTGTAAATTAAACGTTTTAAGTGTTACCACTTTATTCCAATCAAGATGGCTTCAGGTGTGCCATACTTTTGTCATAAGTAAGACTGTTAGCGCTCTAGTTGTTCGTTAGAACACTCTGGGACATTCTGTCATTGGGCTATACTTGGGCTACATCTGGGTGACATTTGCGCTACATTTGGGCTCTTTTGTCTCTGGTGGCCATCTTGGGAGATTTATTTGTTATGAAGTTTCCTAATTTCCTCATTTACTGCAGTCTCCTCAGTAGGAAATACTTTCAGTTTTTTACTTTGGTTCCATCAAGAAGGCATTCAGATGTGTCACACATTTGCCATAAATTCTGAATGTTAGCACTCTAGTTGCTCATTAGATTACTGTAGTAAAGCGACTGCTCACCAGGGAAGTCTGCTGCTGGTATTCAAAGTGCATGTTTCAGTCTGCATGTCAGAATTTTTTTATGAAATAGAAGAGGATTTGAGAAGTCAAAATGTGCCCTAATTTTTCTTTCTGCAGCACTAATCATAATTTCTAAGCAAAATGAACCCCCTCATTTTGTTCCTTTGTAAATTAAATGTTTTAAGTGTTACCACTTTATTCCATTCAAGATGGCTTCAGGTGTGCCATACTTTTGTCATAAATAAGACTGTTAGCGCTCTAGTTGTTCATTGGAACACTCTGGGGCATTCTGTCATTGGGCTATACTTAGGCTACATCTGGGTAACATTTGCGCTACATTTCGGCTCTTTTGTCTCTGGTGGCCATTTTGGGAGACTTATTTGTTATGATGTTTCCTAATTTCCTCATTTACTACAGTCTCCTCAGTAGGAAATACTTTCAGTTTTTTACTTTGATTCCATCAAGAAGGCATTCAGATGTGTCACAAATGTGCCATAAATTCAGAATGTTAGCACTCTAGTTGCTTATTAGCTCACTGTAGTAAAGCTACTGCTCACCAGGGAAGTCTGCTGCTGGTATTGAAAGTGCATGTTTCAGTCTGCATGTCAGAATTTTTTAATGAAATAGAAGAGGATTTGAGAAGTCACTCAAAATGTGCCCTAATTTTTCTTTCTGCAGCACTAATCATACTTTCTATGGCACAATGAACCCCTCATTTTGTTCCTTTTTAAATTAAATGTTTTGAGAGTTACCACTTTATTCCAACCAAGATGGCTTCAGGTGTGCCATACGTTTGTCATAAGTAGGACTGTTAGCGCTCTAGTTGTTCTTTAGAACACTCTGGGAAGCTGCAGTAGAACACAAAGGAATCAACTGACATTCTCTGCCCTTGTTGGATGTACATGTTTTACTGAGAATGTCAGACTTCATTCTCACATGACTGAGAAAGATAATGTGAATTTACAGAAAATATGCTCTCAGTTTAGCTTATAGATCACCTTCCAAACCTCTGTGGGAAAAGCATAAGAAAATAGTTTTCTCTCAAACATGATTCATGATATCACAGCAGAAGGCTTTTTCACATGGTAAAATCACCTTAGAACACACCACAATTCCTAAAATGAGTATGGTACCATCAACAAATGATTTATAATGTAACTAAAGTCTTAAAACCTTCTATTAACTGCAGTGCTTTTTAATGAGGTGCTATCATGTATATTGGTCCCAAGATGGCTGCCAACACTTCTTGGATGAAATGCTGACAGCCAATCAGATCTCACGATGAGATGTGTGGTTAGGCTCCGCCCAGATATATATGTGATTTTACTTTTGATTTTGTCAGGAACTACTGAACGGATTTACACCATTTAAGCAAAAGGCACATGCCTGACCTGAGGACTACCTCTTTGCCAAATTTCAAGTAATTCTGTTCAGCTGTTCGGGCTGTACCTTCGACTAAAGGTCCTTTGGAAAAATGCATGGGGAAAAATCGGTTTGGGACCCCCCTTTTTTCTCAGCCCCCGCTTGACGAATCACCCCGAGACTTTCAGGGTAGGAGCTGAGCAGAGCGCCCCATTAGTTTTGAAAATTTCACGAAGATAAGTCAACCGGCGCCAAAGTTATTCAAAATACAATTTTCAGATTTCCTATGGGAACTCGGTCCTAACTATAACTATCTACTGGCGACTGCCAGTAGATAATATATGTATGTGTGTATTTATGTATATATATATGTATGTGTGTATATATATATGTATATATATATATGTATGTGTGTGTATATATGTATATATATATATATATATGTATGTGTGTGTATATATATTACCTACTGGCGGTCGCCAGTAGGTAGTTATAGTTAGGACCACGTTTCCATAGGAAAACCTCAACATTCTATTTTGAATAACTTTGGCGCCGGTCGACGAATCCTCGCGAATTTCTCAAAATAGGTGGGGCGCTACGCTCCGCTCCTACCCTGAAAGTCTCGGGGGGGATCCGTCAAGCGGGGGCTGAGATAAAAGGGGGGTCCCAAAACGCGTTTTTCCCATGCATTTTTCCATAGGACCTTTAGAACGAGCTACAGCCCGAACGGCTGAACAGAATTACTCAACATTTTGCAGAGAGGTAGTCCCTAGGTCAAGGAAGTGCCTTTTGTAGGTTTGGTGTAAATCTGTTCAGTAGATTCTGAGAAAATAGCCTTTAAATCAATATATATATCTGAGCCCGCTTACGGTACGCTTACCGTACGCTTACGGTAAGCGTACGGTGGCGTGCGCGAGCGCGATTCTGATTGGCTCTTAGATCTTAGTAAACATTCGAATCGGCCGAAACCAGGAAGCGGCGGCCGCCATTTTGTGTATTTCACTCTGAAAAAAAAGAGTGAAAACAAGGAAAGGGGGCAATGAGGAGAGTTACAGACCCCCTAACAATTGTAAGGGGGTCAAAGAAGGACAGAAAAGTACAAAAAAAACATTTATTGATTTTAAAAAAAATCACGGGGTACGCGTACGGTAAGCTTACGGTAAGCGTACGGTAAAAAAAATAAAAATAAATAAATGAAAAGCAGATTTAAGAGTTTAGAAATTAGGGAGCTCTAAAAAGAGCTGTTGTGTTTATGAAGTCATTTTTTTAGTGGTACCTACAAGTAAGTACCGATGCAGAGTCTAAGGTTCAAGAGGAAGACTCTGTTTCCTTCATCATTGAAGTGCACACCATCTCCTCTATAAATGTCTTGCATGTCATAACGCAAGTTGTTGTGGTAAATGGCACCCATACCATAGTCACGGAGGAAAGCAGAAACAGATTTGTTGACGTGCTTTCTTGCTTTGTCAATCTGTGGACAGAAATGATTGGACCAGTTCCATTTTTGCCTTTGGCATATGTTGGAAAACACAAAGGCAGTTTTAGGGAAAAGTGTAAACAGTTGTGCAAAGGTGTCCTTCACAAGCATTTCCAGACCTACCCCAGTCAAAGTGCCTAGGTCATTGCCACCACAGTGCACTATTATGAGGTCAGGGTGTTGGATTTGAATGAAGGATTTCACCAATGGCATCAATTGGTGCCACTTTAACCCTCTCTGACCAATCCATTTAATGTCTACATTTGGCAAAGCAAGGTCTCTCACCATATCTGTTTTCTCTGCAAACTTTTCACTCCAGAAGACATAGCTGTGCCCTACAATCCACACTGTGAACATCTTCAAAGGAGAACTGGATGCACTCAGGAGGTGTCTTTCAGTAGAATGGCAATATGAAAAGAAAGACAGTTTGGAAATGGAGGCATACATATTTTTTTAAAACAAAAAGAACTGATTGGCTGTTTCATACCATTCCAGAATAAAAACTAGGCTGTATGTGAAAATTAATAGAAGCATGTTTTGTATTGGTACAAAAAAATGTGTAACCAAAGAACAGTACTATGGATTTGCTGTTAGGTTTGAAAAGTCAAGCACTCTTGCTCTGTGGAATTGAAACATTGTGTGTCGAACTTCTGACCTAACTGAACACAGCAGTGTTCCATGAGCTGTTGCTATGGTAGCAGGCAGAAGTCAAGTTGGGGGAAGGGTACTAGGCAGAAGTCAAGTTGGGGGAAGGGTACTTTTGGAAAAGGGTTCGTTTTCAACCAATAGAAATGTGTGAATACATGTGAAAAAAAGGGGGAAGCACTGAGATTTGAAACTTACATGTATATGGGTGGAAAAATAGAGGGAAAGTTTGCCATTATCTGGTTCTGCTGAGAGGAGAGAGGTGAACACAACAGAGATCCTGGCTCTGATAATCTGCTGTTTGAGTGTCACATTTCTTTCACAACTAACTAATTTTAAAGGTGAGTTTACAGTTTGAGAGGGGATGTATGTGGTAACTTAAGAAATGAATAATAGAAATGGGAATTGTTTTTGTTGTAGTTACACATGGTGGTTTCATAATGTGTCAGTGTGTAAAAGTGATTTACACTTGCCCCGAAAAAAAAAAAGAGCAGTAAGTGTGCTTTCAAATTGGCAAAGAAATTTCGTTTTGGGACTAATGTGAAAACATGACTCTGTGTGCATAGAAGAATTATAGGCAGAGATTTATTGCGTCTTGCTCTGGTGATTTCACAGTTGGATTAGATGGAAAGGGGGAGCGAATTATTGGGGGAAGAAGCAGAGGCTTAGCACACACCCATGTCCTTGCCGTGTATAGTCATGCACAGTATTTACAAGCCAGTGGGGTTTTCAGGTTTAAGTCTGTAATGCAAATACATTCAGCATCACTAAGGCTGGTTGCCCTTGCTGGAGTGTAGGCAGTCACAGAGAATGCACATGGTGGTGGTCTGAAAAAAAAACAGCTTGGACACGTGCAATTAAATAAATCAAAAATAGTGGTTTCATAATGTGTGAGTCTGTAAAAGTGATTTCAAATTGTAAAAAGAGATTTTCACTTGGCCCGAAAAAAAAAGAGCAGTAAGTGTGCATTCAAATTGGCAAAGAAATTTCGTTTTGGCACTGTGAAAACATGACTCTGTGTGCATAGAAGAATTATAGGCAGAGATTTATTGCGTCTTGCTCTGGTGATTTCACAGTTGCATTAGATGGAAAGGGGGAGCGAATTATTGGGGGAAGAAGCAGAGGCTTAGCACACACCCATGTCCTTGCCGTGTATAGTCATGCACAGTATTTACAAGCCAGTGGGGTTTTCAGGTTTAAGTCTGTAATGCAAATACATTCAGCATCACTAAGGCTGGTTGCCCTTGGTGGAGTGTAGGCAGTCACAGAGAATGCACATGGTGGTGGTCTGAAAAAAAAACAGCTTGGACACGTGCAATTAAATAAATCAAAAATAGTGGTTTCATAATGTGTCAGTCTGTAAAAGTGGTTTCAAATTGTAAAAAGAGATTTTCACTTGGCCCGAAAAAAAAAAGAGCAGTAAGTGTGCTTTCAAATTGGCAAAGAAATTTCGTTTTGGGACTAATGTGAAAACATGACTCTGTGTGCATAGAAGAATTATAGGCAGAGATTTATTGCGTCTTGCTCTGGTGATTTCACAGTTGCATTAGATGGAAAGGGGGAGCGAATTATTGGGGGAAGAAGCAGAGGCTTAGCACACACCCATGTCCTTGCCGTGTATAGTCATGCACAGTATTTACAAGCCAGTGGGGTTTTCAGGTTTAAGTCTGTAATGCAAATACATTCAGCATCACTATGGCTGGTTGCCCTTGGTGGAGTGTAGGCAGTCACAGAGAATGCACATGGTGGTGGTCTGAAAAAAAAACAGCTTGGACACGTGCAATTAAATAAATCAAAAATAGTGGTTTCATAATGTGTCAGTCTGTAAAAGTGATTTCAAATTGTAAAAAGAGATTTTCACTTGGCCCGAAAAAAAAAGAGCAGTAAGTGTGCATTCAAATTGGCAAAGAAATTTCGTTTTGGCACTAATGTGAAAACATGACTCTGTGTGCATAGAAGAATTATAGGCAGAGATTTATTGCGTCTTGCTCTGGTGATTTCACAGTTGCATTAGATGGAAAGGGGGAGCGAATTTTTGGGGGAAGAAGCAGAGGCTTAGCACACACCCATGTCCTTGCCGTGTATAGTCATGCACAGTATTTACAAGCCAGTGGGGTTTTCAGGTTTAAGTCTGTAATGCAAATACATTCAGCATCACTAAGGCTGGTTGCCCTTGGTGGAGTGTAGGCAGTCACAGAGAATGCACATGGTGGTGGTCTGAAAAAAAAACAGCTTGGACACGTGCAATTAAATAAATCAAAAATAGTGGTTTCATAATGTGTCAGTCTGTAAAAGTGATTTCAAATTGTAAAAAGAGATTTTCACTTGGCCCGAAAAAAAAAGAGCAGTAAGTGTGCTTTGAAATTGGCAAAGAAATTTCGTTTTGGCACTAATGTGAAAACATGACTCTGTGTGCATAGAAGAATTATAGGCAGAGATTTATTGCGTCTTGCTCTGGTGATTTCACAGTTGCATTAGATGGAAAGGGGGAGCGAATTTTTGGGGGAAGAAGCAGAGGCTTAGCACACACCCATGTCCTTGCCGTGTATAGTCATGCACAGTATTTACAAGCCAGTGGGGTTTTCAGGTTTAAGTCTGTAATGCAAATACATTCAGCATCACTAAGGCTGGTTGCCCTTGCTGGAGTGTAGGCAGTCACAGAGAATGCACATGGTGGTGGTCTGAAAAAAAACAGCTTGGACACGTGCAATTAAATAAATCAAAAATAGTGGTTTCATAATGTGTCAGTCTGTAAAAGTGATTTCAAATTGTAAAAAGAGATTTTCACTTGGCCCGAAAAAAAAAGAGCAGTAAGTGTGCTTTGAAATTGGCAAAGAAATTTCGTTTTGGCACTAATGTGAAAACATGACTCTGTGTGCATAGAAGAATTATAGGCAGAGATTTATTGCGTCTTGCTCTGGTGATTTCACAGTTGCATTAGATGGAAAGGGGGAGCGAATTTTTGGGGGAAGAAGCAGAGGCTTAGCACACACCCATGTCCTTGCCGTGTATAGTCATGCACAGTATTTACAAGCCAGTGGGGTTTTCAGGTTTAAGTCTGTAATGCAAATACATTCAGCATCACTAAGGCTGGTTGCCCTTGCTGGAGTGTAGGCAGTCACAGAGAATGCACATGGTGGTGGTCTGAAAAAAAAACAGCTTGGACACGTGCAATTAAATAAATCAAAAATAGTGGTTTCATAATGTGTCAGTCTGTAAAAGTGATTTCAAATTGTAAAAAGAGATTTTCACTTGGCCCGAAAAAAAAAGAGCAGTAAGTGTGCTTTGAAATTGGCAAAGAAATTTCGTTTTGGCACTAATGTGAAAACATGACTCTGTGTGCATAGAAGAATTATAGGCAGAGATTTATTGCGTCTTGCTCTGGTGATTTCACAGTTGCATTAGATGGAAAGGGGGAGCGAATTATTGGGGGAAGAAGCAGAGGCTTAGCACACACCCATGTCCTTGCCGTGTATAGTCATGCACAGTATTTACAAGCCAGTGGGGTTTTCAGGTTTAAGTCTGTAATGCAAATACATTCAGCATCACTAAGGCTGGTTGCCCTTGCTGGAGTGTAGGCAGTCACAGAGAATGCACATGGTGGTGGTCTGAAAAAAAAACAGCTTGGACACGTGCAATTAAATAAATCAAAAATAGTGGTTTCATAATGTGTCAGTCTGTAAAAGTGATTTCAAATTGTAAAAAGAGATTTTCACTTGGCCCGAAAAAAAAAGAGCAGTAAGTGTGCTTTGAAATTGGCAAAGAAATTTCGTTTTGGCACTAATGTGAAAACATGACTCTGTGTGCATAGAAGAATTATAGGCAGAGATTTATTGCGTCTTGCTCTGGTGATTTCACAGTTGCATTAGATGGAAAGGGGGAGCGAATTATTGGGGGAAGAAGCAGAGGCTTAGCACACACCCATGTCCTTGCCGTGTATAGTCATGCACAGTATTTACAAGCCAGTGGGGTTTTCAGGTTTAAGTCTGTAATGCAAATACATTCAGCATCACTAAGGCTGGTTGCCCTTGGTGGAGTGTAGCACTGTGGACATGGGCTTTTTATAAAATCTGAAAAGTGGTTTCATAATGTGACAGTTTGTAAAAGAGATTTTCACTTGCCCAAAAAAAAGAGCAGTTTGTGTGCATTCAAATTGGCAAAGAAATTTCGTTTTGTGACTATTGTGAAAAGAAATGTAGTAATATATTTAAATACAATAACAGATTTTTTTTTTAGTTTTTTTCAGGTATTGCTGAAGAACAGTGAACAAAATTTAAGATGCCTACAAAATCTCGAGTTCAAAAAACGCTAAAAAAAAAACTATATTTGAAGACAACTGGAGGACCAAAGTTAGTAGAAGATGCTGATGTTGGGAAAAAGAAAAAATCTTCTGGTAAGCAAAAAAAACAATTTCTAAACAAAATATTCAAAACAAAGAAAAATGTACAAAATGTCTGTTCTCGGAAAAATGTAACAAAACATAGAGAACAGCAAAAAATAGAGAATTTTGTTAATGCAAATATACCTTCTGCAATTGAAAAGTTTAACATAAACAGAAAAACAGCATTTAAAGAGATACGTAGAAAAATGTTTCAGAGAAGAGTTATGTCCAATTTGATAAAGGATATAAAGAAATATAAGCAAAAGGCTAAATATTACAAGAGAAAAAAAGAAATTGAAGCCATTGCAGCAAAAGCATTAGAATTAAAAAGGAAACTATTCATATTAATTTTGAATAGGATGCGTACATTAGATAAAATGGTTAATGTACTGAAATCACAAAGCAAAAGCAAAAGAGTAGTGAACAGAACAAACTTTTGTAAAGTGTTTTTAGGAAAGTGGATGCATAGTTCAAGTAGTGAACCTTTTTTTAATGAAGAGAGCTATTTTCAAAGTAATAGTTTGCTGCATGCAGTTGACACCAGAGGTCGTTCATACGAAGTAAAAAATGGTTGCATAATGGAGAAGGAGATAATGGTTCCAAGAGATGAGGTACAAGTGATGGCAGATGAGGCAATGGGGAGACGTCCTAAAGCCCCAGTGTACACTTGGAATTGTAGTAGTATTTGCACTGTGCGTCAGGAATCTATTGACAGATTTCGAGAGTTTCTAAGAGAATATAGTAAAAAAAGTGTAAAACAAAAGATTAAGGTGCTTCAAAGTCTGGATCCATGCAGAGTGAGAGAGAATACTGGTTTGCAGGGTCATTCTCTTGCTTGTCTATCTAGAAAAGTGTGCAATAGTGTTTTCCATCATTTTAGGATGCTGGCTGTTCATCATACTGGAATGAGAAAGTTTGTGAGACGGTTGTATTTTGCCAAAAGTCCAGCAATAAAGTTAAATGAATTGAATAGGGCTCTGTTCCGAGGAACGGTATCAGATGTAGAGAAGGTTGTTGATGAAATTCAGTTTTGTTACTTTGGTCCTGAACAAAACAGTGCAGAGAAGGACACAGTAAATGAGGCAGAAGTGGAAGACAATGTAGAACCCTCTGTAAGTAACACATTTAATGATCACATAACAAAATTTGCAATAGTCTCTAATGAAAGACCAAATTTTACTTGTATTTGTTGCCGCAGAACTCATTATAGAAAACAAACTAGGAATGTTGATCTCTACAGAAAGAGTGAAAATGAAGATAATTATAAGTGGAAGGATTTTGCCACATATATATTTCTAGAAAATTGTTTTGAATTGGGTGAAGATCAGCGTATTTGTAAATACTGTTATAACAAGTTAGAGGAAAATAGAATGCCGACCAGAGCTGTACATAATAATTTAGAATTGGATGCTATTCCTGCTGAACTTTCTGAATTAAATACATATGAGTCTATACTCATTCAATGTGTTCATCCGTTCCAGACCATAGTACGTATGGAGCCCAAAACTGGTAAATTACCTCCTTCAGATTTACTGAGAGGTTTAAAAGGTAGAGTGGTGTATTTGCCCTTGGATTTGAAAAAAAATATGGAAACTATTGATGCGGATACTTTGGAAACTGAACCATTAATTATTCTGGTTAATGGTGTACCTACAAAGAATAAGAAGATTTGGCAGGAGCTGGTAGATGTGCGGAAAGTACAAAGAGCAAATTTGTATTTGAAAAAAAATAACAAATGGTATGAATCAATTTATATAGAAGAAGAAGAAGAAGAAGAAGATTTACAAGGAGACACAGAAACACCAACTGGACAAATTGAAAAAGTGGACAAGTCAAAGGAAGAAGAAATTTATGAACATTTTAGCATACATCCT
Organism: Triturus cristatus; assembly: GCF_964204655.1. NCBI lineage: Eukaryota > Metazoa > Chordata > Amphibia > Caudata > Salamandridae > Triturus > Triturus cristatus. The sequence goes on along the minus strand of NC_140583.1, from coordinate 966,200,179 downwards.
CTCCATTCGAAAGAAGTTATGGGAGACAATTTTGATCTCTTTCAGATGAAGAAAGCAAAAGGAAATCCCGTGAGTGTATGGGAGGAGAGCTTGGAAGCTCGATGTTTTCCCCAGCTGTTTCCTAAAGGAAAAGGAGGACGATACGATGAACGTCCAGAACAGATTCCAGCTTCAGAGTATCGAACTACAAGACTATATGCTGAAGATCCCAGATTTCGACAAAGTATTCCTTATTTGTTCCATCTTTTATTTGAAAGCGACTTGTCTGCACTGTCTTATGCAGTAAATCACATTTTAAAAAGTGGAGTACATTTACAAAATGTGTCTGCTAAGGATTTTATGGAGAAAGTGCAGCACCGAGATGATCATTTGGAAACACAACTGATCAATCTGATGGCTTGTCAGCGTGGGACAAATGAATATTGGTACCGACGCCATGGTGAACTAAAATGCATGTTACGCAATTTAGGAACACCAACATGGTTCCTTACCCTAAGCTGTGCCGAGTACGCTTGGGATGATTTACTGGATTTTCTACGAGAGGCCAATTCAAACATTAAAAACATCGAATACAAGACAGCAGGAGAACTGTGCTCATTGGATCCGGTTAATGTTTGCAGATATTTCAATCATAGATTTGAGGCTATGATATCCTTCATCTGCAATAAAAAAAATCCACCCCTTGGAGAAGTAGTGGATTTCTTTTGGAGAAAAGAGTACCAGGCAAGAGGTGCTCCTCATATTCATATGCTGCTGTGGATCAAGGATGCCCCAAAGTTTGGAACAGATACTGATGAAGCAGTGTTATCTTACATTGAAGAATATGCAACATGTGCTATACCTAAAAGCACAGAAGAGAACAAGTTAAAGGAGCAAGTTCTACGTTTCCAAAGTCATCGGTGTGGAAAATACTGTTGACGGAAATACAAGAGCAAAGAAAAATACTACACTAAATGTCGATTTGGATTTCCTAGACCTGTTCTTTCAAATGGAAGAGTCAACAGTTTTATGTCAGCTGTGAGACATACTATCACAAGAAAATCACCTAAGAATACCTACAACCTTAAAAGAAAAGAAGAATCAAAAAATATAAATGACTACAACCCAGTCATTTTATCCATGTGGAACGCTAACATGGATATACAGTATGTTGCTGACAATTCCATTGCTGTTGCTCGATATGTAACGTCTTACATTACGAAATCAGAAAAAACAGAATTGAAGGAAATGTGGGAAGAGATTTCTCACGAGAAGACTGTCAGTAAGAAGCTGTACAGTTTCAGTTTGAAGATGTTATCGCATCGAGAAATTGGATCCTACGAATGTTCAGATAGGTTATCTTCTGCAAGTCTCTACTCGAAGTCAAGAAGAATAATTTGGGCAAGTTTAGGCCTTGCAGCAATGAGAAATCGGGTACTGAAATCTGTTGGAGAAATTGAATATTTGGCTGAGAATGACCCAGAAAGTACAGATATATTGAAAACAAACATGTTGGACACATATTATCCCAAGAGAAGTCATCATCTGGAGAACATGTGTCTGTATGAAGTGTTACAGAACTACATTTATTCACGGAAAGCTGCAGAAGACATCAACAGTGGAAAATATAAAGTTGTTGGTGAAGAAGGATGTTTGGTGAAGCAAACCAAAGGAAGTTTGATAAATCACCGGAAGCTGAGTTGCGACACTACCGACAAGAAAGAATTTTACTACTTGGCTCTTTTACAGTTGTTTAAACCATGGCGTACAGAGGATGAACTACTGGGAGAATTCCAGAGCTATGAAGATTCTTTTAATGCTTGCAAAGACAGCATACAATGCAGTACATTCTCAACTTATCTGCAAATGTTAAATGAAGAAATTGAACAGGAAACTACAATTGCAGCAGAAATAGCTAGAGACAGTTCTCAGGACAGCCAAAGTTCAGGAACATACAGTCAAGATCCCCTAGGACAACCAATCGTTGAAAATGAAGCATCAATAGCCATGAATGAAGTGGAAACGGCTATGAATCAAGGTCAAGAAGAATTTATAGACTTAGAAAATTTGGAAAGACAACTGAATCAAGAGCAGCAACAAATTTATGAAGAGATCAAAAACAAAATTGATCACGGATTTCTACATATCAAAAAAGAGTGCTCATGCACATCATTTCATCCAATCAGGATGTATGTAAGCGGACAAGCTGGCACTGGAAAAAGTTTCCTAATTAAAGTCATCAGAAGCTACCTAAAGCAAAAAACGGATTCTACTTTGTCTTGTGTGGTTACTGCTCCAACTGGGTTAGCAGCATATAACATAAAAGGAATCACCTTACATCGTTTGCTAATGTTACCAGTGGAGCATGAGAACAAAATACAATTCAACAAGCTAACTGGAGAAGCATCCTTGGAAGTTTCAAGAGTATTGAAGAAGATGCAAGTTCTCATTATTGATGAGGTGAGCATGGTATCAAACTTAATGCTTGCCTTTGTGCATTTAAGAATGCAGCAAATTTTGAAGACAGACTATGACGTGTTATTTGGTGGAAAACACGTCATAGTTTTTGGGGATCTTTTGCAACTTACTCCAGTTAAAGGACAACCAGTGTTTAATACTGTGACACATGAAGACACGAAGAAGTCATTGGGAAGCATTGGAAATACAAATATTTGGTCCTTCTTTGAGTACAAGGAACTTACAACTAATATGAGGCAAGCAAACGATGAAGAATATGGAAGTATTCTGAAAGATATCAGGATTGGACTACTCACAGAAGTTGGGAAAAAAGCATTACAGAGTCGGCTGCTACATAATTTATTTCCAAAGGAAGAAATAGTTGCAGAGAAAATATACAAGAATATTGCAGAAAACAAAAGTGTCATCTGCTTAATGCCAACTCTACGTGAATGCTCAATATTTAATGAGGAGCTTTTGAAATTGGAAAAGGAAGACATCAGGAAATTGGAAGCAGTGGACAAAATTGAGGATGGAAGAATTACTGTCACAGTAACAGGCAAACTGAAAAATAAATTGGACTCACTAGAGAAGAACATCTCCAAAACAGCAGGATTAGAAAAAAATCTATATGTTTGCATGAACTGTAGAGTGTTTTTAAGGAGAAATTTGGATGTTGAGAAAGGCTTAGTGAATGGAGCGATGGGAAGAGTTGTGGGTTTTATTAATTATCAGAAAAAAGAAGGAATTGAATGTTTAAAAATAAAATTTGATCAGATAGAAGAAGTTAAAGATATTTGTCGTTGTACAGTTCGTTTTATGCTTGTGAAAGACTTATATGTACGTAGGAAGCAGTTTCCGTTTTCACTAGCATATGCTGTAACTATCCACAAGTCTCAAGGATTGACTGTAGATTGTGCATTTGTGAACATTGGTTCAACTGTGTTCAAAGAAGGTATGGCATATGTAGCTTTGTCACGAGTCAAAACATTATCAGGTTTATTCATGATAGACTTTGATGACTCAAAAGTTAGTGCTGATACAAACTGTGTAAAGGAGTATAATAGATTAAGAAGAAGCTATGCTCCTCATTTAGGTCAGTATCCTGTGTTGGAGAAACGTGTAGTTTCTCGTAAAAGGAGAAATGAGAATATCTGTAATGAAGATATAGAGAAGAGGAAAAAAAAGAGGAGTGATGTAATTGCAAGCAAAAAGAAAAAGGAAAATGAAGAACAGGTTGTAGGATGTCATTTTGAAAATAGCTCTGGTGTCAACTGCTACGCAAATGTAGTGCTGAATGTTGCATTTTATCTGGAAAGTTTGCAAGAGCAGATAATAGTAAATCAGGGAAAAAGATTCTGTTCAGAGCTCAGTCTCCTTTTTCAAAAGCTGAGTAAAGATAAAACTCAAATAGAAAGTGCTACTGACATTAGAAAACTTTTAGATGTATGTTCAGGACGAACACAGTTTTCTCAAAATGAACAGCAAGATGCACACGAATTTTTGATGTATTTTCTTCAGGTAGTGGAAGAAGAAGGAGTTCCCATTGACATTTTTTTTGGTCTCTCTTATAAATGGGAACATAGTTGTGATAATTGTTATAATATATGTGGCTCTATTGTTGATAATGAAAGGTTTATTTATTTGACATTGCCAGAGAGTAAAACAGTCACTTTTGCAAAATTAGTTAAAGATGCTAATCATAGCATGAAATGTGGTGAGTGTAATTCTGACATGTTATCAACATTAATTTTAAGGGAATACGGACAGTATGTAATTTTAATGATGCAACGATGTAGAGCTGATGGATCAAAATTGGATACTTTAATAAAGAAGTTTACAGGACAGCAATTATCAATTTCAGGAAAAACTTTTGTAACTGTTGCAATAATTTTCCATGATGGACCTACTGTTACTTCTGGACATTACACAGTTTATCTAAAATGTGAAAAAGGCTGGACACTGTGTAATGATTCCCAATTGATTTTCAAACAACGTTTGCCTTTTGATTTAGCAAATTCCTATCTAATCTTCCTGAAACCTAAATTTTAGAGAGACTTGGCAAGATCTGGACAAAACAATTTTACCATTTTACTGGATTACCATTGCAATTTTGTAGAAAAAATATTTTTAAAATTATCATTTGGCCTAAAGGAAAGATAACCAATTGTAATGTGGACTTTTTTAATTTTTAATGCAATTTTGAAAAACCAATAATTTAGAGATAATCGGTAACTTCTGCACATTTTAAATTTTGGAATGCTATTGGACTGCCATTGGAATTTTTTTCAAAAATGATTTAAAAAATTACTATTTGGCCATGTGGAAAAGTAAGCAATTCTATTGTGGACTAAATAAATTATTCAAAAAATTTTCGTGAACCAAAATGTTACAGAGAATCGGTGAGATCTGGACAGATTAAACTTTAGAATTTTAATGGATTTCCCTTGGAAATTTATTCCAGGAAAAAAAAAAATACTATTTGGCCTAAAGGAAATAAAATCAGATGTATTTTGGAGTTATTTGAGATATAATATTGTGCTTATACTTCTCAAACAAACATATCAGACGGTATTTTAAAGAAAAAAGTATTGTTTTTAGATGATATTCTTTTAGAATAATATGCATTTCTGTAATGATAAGTTTAAGTGAGAAGAGATTCTGGGCTTTTTTAATACAATCTTTGAGATTGTTAATTTTTTTTGCCCGCTGTAAAATGATGAATGCAATTGCTTTCACAATTTATAGTGAAATGCAATATATTCTGAAAACAGCAAAAATAAGGCAAAAATATTTTTTGGTAAAAAATGTAAATATGTGTACTGTATTATAAAATGGTTTAAAAATATTAATACTTTTTTCTTTATTTTCAGATCGATATAGAAAATTTTCGGAAACTACAACCATTTTAAAAACTATTTTTAAAAAAAACAAATGAATAAATATTTTTTTGAGTGAGTATGGTAAGTCAATAATAATAATTGTAGTCTCTCAAGGACCTTGTAATGTGATAAATGATTTTTAGTGTTTTTTTTAAAAAATAAAAAAAAAGGTACGCTTACCGTACGCGTACGGTAAAAAAAAAATAAAAAAAAGTTTTTAAAAATATGTAAAAAAAAGATGAAAGATAAGGTTGGCTCTTAAAAGAACCGTTGTGTTCATGCAGGGACAGAGGAAAGGAAGCATGGGAAAATCATTCAAAGCTACAAATGTGCTGATCTATTTTGTTGTTCACTAGGGAAACACTGGTCTCCCTATGACAAATTAGACCTTTACAAAATGTGCAATGAATATCAACCTTCCGAAATCGAAGGTTCATTTCCAGAGGGCCAGCAAAAGGAGATTCTCCCCCCACAGATGAAGGGCTCACCTGACCTGCAGAAGAAGGAGTAAGCTCTGCAGATGATGGTCCAGGCTGAGCTGCTGTGGATGTACTGGCTCGTCTTTCTGAAGAGTTACCTCCAAAAAGATGACCATGTGTCCTTCTGTGTACATCCTGGAGGTGTCTCTTCATGGTGTGATTCCCAAAGGAATACTTCCTGTCAGGATTACCTCTAGAAAGTACACGCTTACACAGCCTGCAAGTAACTAAGGGTGCATTCACCTTTTGCTGGCCTTCTGGAAAAGTAAAATAATCCCAAACATAAGAAGGCTTTACTTTCCTCGCTCTCTGCCTCAAGACAGTGCTGCTGGTGCTAGCCTCACTCTCAGAAGGGCTCTGCTGTTCTGCCATCGTATCCCAAAGACAAACCAGCTCCTTCTCCTAAGGGATCACAAGCAGAAATGAGGGGAATGGGTGTGGTGTAGGAGAGTTCTAGAACTGAAAGTACTTTCAACCAATCAAAAGTTGTGTTTCATGATCACATGACCTACCGTACGCTTACGGTACGCTTACGGTGCGCTTACGGCAAAAGTACGCATGCGCGTAAAAAAGACACGTGCTTCCGCGCATGCGCATAACAGTCACTCCCCGGCACTTCCGCGTAACGTGCGCGTGTGGCGTAAGCGCGCACGCGTCCCACGCGCAGTACGCGCGGCTACGCAAAGTACGTAACTATACGCAAGCAGCGTAGATAGATTACGGACGTTGCGTAAACCGTACGCTTACCGTGAGCTTACGGTACGCGTACTATAAAAAAAAAAAAAAAAATCTGGAAAAAAATGTTACATGTTTATTTTAAAAAATATATATAAAAAAAATATTTAAGGATTTTAAAAATTTAAGCATAGTCTTTATAAAAGGTAAGAAAATAAAATTAAAAATATGTTTGAAAAAAATGAAGAATAAAAAAAAAAAATAGCATTTAAAAAACCTTGCAAATTCACTGAAAAAACCATGGGTTTCACACACGTTATAGTTAGGAATTAGCATTTAAAAAACCTTGCAAATTCACTGAAAAAACCATGGGTTTCACACACGTTATAGTTAGGAATTAGCATTTAAAAAACCTTAGAAATTCACTGAAAAAACCATAGGTTTCACACACGTTATAGTTAGGAATTAGCATTTAAAAAACCTTAGAAATTCAGTGAAAAAACCATAGGTTTCACACATGTTATAGTTAGCTGGACATTTTACTCGTAAAAAACCAATGAAATTGCCCCGTTATAGTTAGTTCAGCTAACTATAACTCGCGCGCCCGCAATGCACTGCTGATGACGTCACATATTACATCACTCATGACATGGTCAGTGACATCACTCATGACATCACTGATGACATCTCAAATGACATCACTGATGACATCATCCAGTGAATGTGTGTTTTTCTGAAAATTAAATATGTTTTATATATGTATATCTCAAGGTCGATGGAAGAATAAATGGGTATATAAGTGTCTAAATGGATGATTTGTTTTTGAAAAATTGATTGTGTAACTGACTGATTAAGTGTATCTCTCACTTTGTGTATAAGTGGCTGCATGGGTTGGTGAGTAGCTACATGGGTGTCTATATAGGTTATTAGTTGTTTTTTTGAGTATCAGTCTGAGTGTCTGTATGGTTCGGTGGGGGGTATTACGTAGTGCATAGGTGCATGAATGAGTGACTCACTGTTTGTATGTGTTGAAGACAGCATGTGTGCAGGACTGTATGGGTGGATGAGTGTGTGTATGGGTGTGTTAGTGAGTGAAAGACTGTCTCAATAGTGTCTTCAGGAGTAACTACATATGTTTTAAACTAGTATATGTGACTATTGGTGTATATATGTGAGTATATGTG
>NC_140583.1:966175023-966190023 GCF_964204655.1 Triturus cristatus | reverse complement strand
GTGAATCTCCGTAATTTATTAAAATTCCACAGTGGGTAGTTAATACTGACACCCCATTCACAGCCCTGAAATTTCCAAGCTCCAACTGGACACGGAGTTCCTGCAACGTCTCTTCCTCTTTTACGTTGCGGACCGGCTCTTCCGCCGCGGGGCACCTCTCGGTCCGAGCAAGACCGATTTATATCCAAAAACAAAGCTGCTCCCAGCATTGAGGCGCCACACACTTCATGTTTGAATATCCTTTATTGGAGCTTTCACAGGGATGGAGCAGCGTGCAGCAAAACTTCTTCTTCAGCCTTTTAATCCATACGCGTTTCGGGAGCCATCTCCCTTGGTCACTGGCACAGGCAATATCGGAGCGCGGCAGCAATGTTCACAGCGCAGCTGCGCTGATTTTAAATGTTTCCGCCCTGTGGGCGTGGGCAGCAGGTGCATGCTGGTACCTGGAGTTCTTTTTTAGTAATGTTGCCGTGAATCTCCGTAATTTATTAAAATTCCACAGGATATTCAAACATGAAGTGTGTGGCGCCTCAATGCTGGGAGCAGCTTTGTTTTTGGATATAAATCGGTCTTGCTCGGACCGAGAGGTGCCCCGCGGCGGAAGAGCCGGTCCGCAACGTAAAAGAGGAAGAGACGTTGCAGGAACTCCGTGTCCAGTTGGAGCTTGGAAATTTCAGGGCTGTGAATGGGGTGTCAGTATTAACTACCCACTGTGGAATTTTAATAAATTACGGAGATTCACGGCAACATTACTAAAAAAGAACTCCAGGTACCAGCATGCACCTGCTGCCCACGCCCACAGGGCGGAAACATTTAAAATCAGCGCAGCTGCGCTGTGAACATTGCTGCCGCGCTCCGATATTGCCTGTGCCAGTGACCAAGGGAGATGGCTCCCGAAACGCGTATGGATTAAAAGGCTGAAGAAGAAGTTTTGCTGCACGCTGCTCCATCCCTGTGAAAGCTCCAATAAAGGATATTCAAACATGAAGTGTGTGGCGCCTCAATGCTGGGAGCAGCTTTGTTTTTGGATATAAATCGGTCTTGCTCGGACCGAGAGGTGCCCCGCGGCGGAAGAGCCGGTCCGCAACGTAAAAGAGGAAGAGACGTTGCAGGAACTCCGTGTCCAGTTGGAGCTTGGAAATTTCAGGGCTGTGAATGGGGTGTCAGTATTAACTACCCACTGTGGAATTTTAATAAATTACGGAGATTCACGGCAACATTACTAAAAAAGAACTCCAGGTACCAGCATGCACCTGCTGCCCACGCCCACAGGGCGGAAACATTTAAAATCAGCGCAGCTGCGCTGTGAACATTGCTGCCGCGCTCCGATATTGCCTGTGCCAGTGACCAAGGGAGATGGCTCCCGAAACGCGTATGGATTAAAAGGCTGAAGAAGAAGTTTTGCTGCACGCTGCTCCATCCCTGTGAAAGCTCCAATAAAGGATATTCAAACATGAAGTGTGTGGCGCCTCAATGCTGGGAGCAGCTTTGTTTTTGGATATAAATCGGTCTTGCTCGGACCGAGAGGTGCCCCGCGGCGGAAGAGCCGGTCCGCAACGTAAAAGAGGAAGAGACGTTGCAGGAACTCCGTGTCCAGTTGGAGCTTGGAAATTTCAGGGCTGTGAATGGGGTGTCAGTATTAACTACCCACTGTGGAATTTTAATAAATTACGGAGATTCACGGCAACATTACTAAGAAAGAACTCCAGGTACCAGCATGCACCTGCTGCCCACGCCCACAGGGCGGAAACATTTAAAATCAGCGCAGCTGCGCTGTGAACATTGCTGCCGCGCTCCGATATTGCCTGTGCCAGTGACCAAGGGAGATGGCTCCCGAAACGCGTATGGATTAAAAGGCTGAAGAAGAAGTTTTGCTGCACGCTGCTCCATCCCTGTGAAAGCTCCAATAAAGGATATTCAAACATGAAGTGTGTGGCGCCTCAATGCTGGGAGCAGCTTTGTTTTTGGATATAAATCGGTCTTGCTCGGACCGAGAGGTGCCCCGCGGCGGAAGAGCCGGTCCGCAACGTAAAAGAGGAAGAGACGTTGCAGGAACTCTGTGTCCAGTTGGAGCTTGGAAATTTCAGGGCTGTGAATGGGGTGTCAGTATTAACTACCCACTGTGGAATTTTAATAAATTACGGAGATTCACGGCAACATTACTAAAAAAGAACTCCAGGTACCAGCATGCACCTGCTGCCCACGCCCACAGGGCGGAAACATTTAAAATCAGCGCAGCTGCGCTGTGAACATTGCTGCCGCGCTCCGATATTGCCTGTGCCAGTGACCAAGGGAGATGGCTCCCGAAACGCGTATGGATTAAAAGGCTGAAGAAGAAGTTTTGCTGCACGCTGCTCCATCCCTGTGAAAGCTCCAATAAAGGATATTCAAACATGAAGTGTGTGGCGCCTCAATGCTGGGAGCAGCTTTGTTTTTGGATATAAATCGGTCTTGCTCGGACCGAGAGGTGCCCCGCGGCGGAAGAGCCGGTCCGCAACGTAAAAGAGGAAGAGACGTTGCAGGAACTCCGTGTCCAGTTGGAGCTTGGAAATTTCAGGGCTGTGAATGGGGTGTCAGTATTAACTACCCACTGTGGAATTTTAATAAATTACGGAGATTCACGGCAACATTACTAAAAAAGAACTCCAGGTACCAGCATGCACCTGCTGCCCACGCCCACAGGGCGGAAACATTTAAAATCAGCGCAGCTGCGCTGTGAACATTGCTGCCGCGCTCCGATATTGCCTGTGCCAGTGACCAAGGGAGATGGCTCCCGAAACGCGTATGGATTAAAAGGCTGAAGAAGAAGTTTTGCTGCACGCTGCTCCATCCCTGTGAAAGCTCCAATAAAGGATATTCAAACATGAAGTGTGTGGCGCCTCAATGCTGGGAGCAGCTTTGTTTTTGGATATAAATCGGTCTTGCTCGGACCGAGAGGTGCCCCGCGGCGGAAGAGCCGGTCCGCAACGTAAAAGAGGAAGAGACGTTGCAGGAACTCCGTGTCCAGTTGGAGCTTGGAAATTTCAGGGCTGTGAATGGGGTGTCAGTATTAACTACCCACTGTGGAATTTTAATAAATTACGGAGATTCACGGCAACATTACTAAAAAAGAACTCCAGGTACCAGCATGCACCTGCTGCCCACGCCCACAGGGCGGAAACATTTAAAATCAGCGCAGTTGCGCTGTGAACATTGCTGCCGCGCTCCGATATTGCCTGTGCCAGTGACCAAGGGAGATGGCTCCCGAAACGCGTATGGATTAAAAGGCTGAAGAAGAAGTTTTGCTGCACGCTGCTCCATCCCTGTGAAAGCTCCAATAAAGGATATTCAAACATGAAGTGTGTGGCGCCTCAATGCTGGGAGCAGCTTTGTTTTTGGATATATATATATGTATGTACGATGGTGACTGCCTCATGGAAACTCGGAGTGCCGAGCTTTCAAGACGCTCCCTAGTGCCTGCCAGAAAGTCTCATCCAATTGCAGCGAGGCCAGCTGGATTTAAAGGTGGACTTATGCAAGCAACTCTAAATCCTTTGGCATTTGAACAAGTCAGTAGATGAAACGCGTCATGCCTGGTAATGCAGAATAAAGCGCACCAAGACCTGTTGAATTTGTGTGGCTCGTTCTTCTCCTAGCGAAGGGAACTTGGTTCGTATTTTGTGTGTGTGGCCACAGCGCACAGAGCCCCCACCCCACAAGCAGTTCGGCGGAAACAGTGGCATTCGTTTGGACTCACCTCATGGACTGGGGATACCGCCGAACCACCGCATCCACAGCTGTAACCTGCTATTTACTTAGACCGTGACTGCACGAGGGAGCATCACACACTGAGGCGATGTTCCGAGGAGAAGGCTGTATTTTGCGGGGGGGTGAATGTTCCAGGTCAGCCGCTTGTGTCCACGAAGATCGAGGGGCAAGGTGAGAGGAGGTAGTCCCCACCCACTTGGGGAGTACTTACGATGGTGACTGCCTCATGGAAACTCGGAGTGCCGAGCTTTCAAGACACTCCCTAGTGCCTAGCAAAACCAAAGGAAATGATGGACGGAGTGTTGAACATTGCAAGCACTCACCCCCAGTCCACTGATCTGGGTTTAATCCATCACCGTTCTTTAGCCCACTCTGCCACCCCAGTTCAGACATGGCCATATGCAAATCAGTCTGACCCTGTGCCTCATGGGAACAGTCCAGCCCGAACTGCCAAGCCATGTCTTCCCTGGACCGGAAACAAGCTTCCTAGGACCAGTTTCTGGCATTTCAGCCGTCTTCAGCCAGGCTTGCTTGAATCCAGTGGCAAAGTGAGCAAGGGACTCACGTCTGAGCATACCCTGCCAACTTATGGCGAACAAAGCAAAACCAAAGGAAATGATGGACGGAGTGTTGAACATTGCAAGCACTCACCCCCAGTCAACTGATCTGGGTTTAATCCATCACCGTTCTTTAGCCCACTCTGCCACCCCAGTTTAGACATGGCCATATGCAAATCAGTCTGACCCTGTGCCTCATGGGAACAGTCCAGCCCGAACTGCCAAGCCATGTCTTCCCTGGACCAGAAATAAGCTTCCTAGGACCAGTTTCTGGCATTTCAGCCGTCTTCAGCCAGGCTTGCTTGAATCCAGTGGCAAAGTGAGCAAGGGACTCACGTCTGAGCATACCCTGCCAACTTATGGCGAACAAAGCAAAACCAAAGGAAATGATGGACGGAGTGTTGAACATTGCAAGCACTCACCCCCAGTCAACTGATCTGGGTTTAATCCATCACCGTTCTTTAGCCCACTCTGCCACCCCAGTTCAGACATGGCCATATGCAAATCAGTCTGACCCTGTGCCTCATGGGAACAGTCCAGCCCGAACTGCCAAGCCATGTCTTCCCTGGACCGGAAACAAGCTTCCTAGGACCAGTTTCTGGCATTTCAGCCGTCTTCAGCCAGGCTTGCTTGAATCCAGTGGCAAAGTGAGCAAGGGACTCACGTCTGAGCATACCCTGCCAACTTATGGCGAACAAAACAAAACCAAAGGAAATGATGGACGGAGTGTTGAACATTGCAAGCACTCACCCCCAGTCAACTGATCTGGGTTTAATCCATCACCGTTCTTTAGCCCACTCTGCCACCCCAGTTCAGACATGGCCATATGCAAATCAGTCTGACCCTGTGCCTCACGAAGGGAACTTGGTTCGTATGTCGTATGTATGTATGTATATATATATATGTGTATGTATATATGTATATATATATATGTGTGTGTGTGTGAATATATATGTGTATGTGTGTGTGTGTGTATATATATGTATGTGTATATATGTATGTGTGTATATATCTGTGTGTGTTTGTATATATATTTATATTTATGTGTATATATGAATGTGTGTGTGTGTATATATATATATGTGTGTGTATATATATATATTCACAGAAAAAACCATAGGTTTCAGGCACGTTATAGTTAGGAATTAGCATTTAAAAAACCTCAGAAATTCACTGAAAAAACCATAGGTTTCAGGGGTGTTATAGTTAGCTGGACTTTTCACTTGTACAAAACCATTGAAATTCCCCCGTTATAGTTAGTTCAGCTAACTATAACTCGGGCGCCCGCAATGCACTGCTGATGACGTCACATATTACATCACTCATGACATGGTCAGTGACATCACTCATGACATCACTGATGACATCTCAAATGACATCACTGATGACATCACTGATGACATCATCCAGTGAATGTGTGTTTTTCTGAAAATTAAATATGTTTTATATATGTATATCTCAAGGTCGATGGAAGAATAAATGGGTATATAAGTGTCTAAATGGATGATTTGTTTTTGAAAAATTGATTGTGTAACTGACTGATTAAGTGTATCATAGTGAATACATGGCTTAGTGAGTAATGTTTAAATATGTAAATATCTGTATCAGTCTCTCACTTTGTGTATAAGTGGCTGCATGGGTTGGTGAGTAGCTACATGGGTGTCTATATAGGTTATTAGTTGGTTTTTTGAGTATCAGTCTGAGTGTCTGCATGGTTCGGTGGGGGGTATTACGTAGTGCATAGGTGCATGAATGAGTGACTCACTGTTTGTATGTGTTGAACACAGCATGTGTGCAGGACTGTATGGGTGGATGAGTGTGTGTATGGGTGTGTTAGTGAGTGAATGACTGTCTCAGTAGTGTCTTTATGAGTAACTACATATGTTTTAAACTAGTATATGTGACTATTGGTGTGTATATGTGAGTATATGTGAGAGTGAGAGATTGAAAGAGTTCCTGTATGAATAAGTATGTGTTTCTATAAGTGATTGTTTAAAAGACTAAGTATGTGTAAGTTTCCGTAGAAGTAAGTATGGTGGTGTGTGTATAACTGTATATGCAAGTAAATGTATGTTTGATTCTTTATTAGCATGAGTGACTATGTGTGTGAGTAACTCTATGGATGAGTGGCATTGTGTAACAGGATGTATAGGTGTATGAGTACATATGATGAGTGAGTACATGTATGAGTGACTGTATAGGACTGTTGGTGAATGAGTGGATGTGTATGTGGATCTTAGAATTACTGAAGAGGTTGTTGTAACTGGTATTGGTATGTCCATTGTTTTGAAAATTTTAGTCTCTATTTTTGAATGTGTGTATCAAAGGTTATATTAGGGTGAGAGGAGGTCTGCCACTCTATCACAAGGATGATGTCATCAGTGATGTCATCAGTGATGTCATTTGAGATGTCATCAGTGATGTCATGAGTGATGTCACTGACCATGTCATGAGTGATGTAATATGTGACGTCATCAGCAGTGCATTGCGGGCGCCCGAGTTATAGTTAGCTGAACTAACTATAACGGGGGAATTTCAATGGTTTTGTACAAGTGAAAAGTCCAGCTAACTATAACACCCCTGAAACCTATGGTTTTTTCAGTGAATTTCTGAGGTTTTTTAAATGCTAATTCCTAACTATAACGTGCCTGAAACCTATGGTTTTTTCTGTGAATTTCAAAGGTTTTTTAAATGCTAATTTCTAACTATGCCTACAGAGATAGGACATGTGAAGAAAGAAGAAAAAATGCACAGAAAGAAACAAAAGAAGTGCAGAAAGAAGCAACAGAAGTCCTCAAATACGAAGATAAGTGCAGGAAGAAGGATAACGTGCAGAAAGAACAAAAAGAAGAGCAGAAAGAAGCCTTGTTGCAAAATCATCCTGTACCCTCAACTTTTTCAGACGGATACTGGTGGTAACTGAGTCTGACTAACCAGTCCTAGAGCCAGTGCTATGTTAAAAGACACTTAGAATACAGTGAAAACACCTACATACACTAGGGAACATTAAGCGTTGGGGTCCCCCTGTGATTAGCATGACCTCCTCTGTAAGCCCCTAGTATATAAGAGGGCATGGGGATTAAAACTACCTCTTAAAACAGGCCACAGGGCGTTTTTGCACACGTTAACTCAGGCCCCGTCCCCTCCCTTCACCACTGTGTAAACACGCCCTGTGTCCATTTTTAGTTGGGAGATTAAGTTCATTTGAATCCTGAGGGTCCCTGGGGTCCAACTAGCCCACTAGGTACCTCCAGTAAGTGCCACAGAGCTGCGTTGCAGAGAGGTGTAAAAAGTGGCACGGCCTGGACCACCTCTCTGCAATGCAGCTCAGTGGCGCTTACTGGAAGCACTTGGTGGGCTAGTTAGCCCCCAGGGGCCCTCAGTATTGAAGGGAAATTATATCCCCAATTTAAAACGTGCCATAGTGCGTGTTTGCACACGTCACCTCAGGCCCCGTCCCCTCCCTTCACAACTGTGTAAACGCGCCCTGTGGCTGTTCTAAGTTGAGAGATTAAGTCCCCTTGAATCCTAAGGGTCCCTAGGGTCAAACTAGACCACTAGGTACCTCCAGTAAGCGCCACAGAGCTGCGTTGCAGAGAGGTGTAAAAAGGGGCTTGGCCTCAGAACACCTGGCTGCAGCGCAGCTCCCTGGCGCATACTGGAGATACCTGTTGGGGGCGCGTTTGCAGAGTGCTGCACGGAGGGGGCATGGCCTCCTGCACGATGCCAGTCTTTTATTTATTTTAGTTTTTTAAGAAGGGGGGCTGTTTGGTTCCCCTTCTTATTCTAATTTATTGGCCCTGATGACCCCATCCCCCAGGGCCAGTCTCCTAATTATATTTTTTTGACCCCAATCCCCAGGGCCGGCCACTGTTTTTTATTATTTTTAAAAAATATATATTTATAGACACACCTAGGACATGCTGGACAAACCGTACGTACCTATCACCATGACGATTTGCGTGATATTCATTAAAAGGCGACTATGCATGCAATGAATCCACGTGGAATGTATTTACACCACTAGTGAAGCTCTGACATGTCTGATGCCCTACCGTGCCTAATCCCGGTAGACACCCTTGTCGTTTATTTATACAAACTTGGGTAGCTATTGACGGGCACATTTAATACACATGCACACCAAGCCATTCAAAGGGGATTCGACCAAAACTATGCAAGAAACCCCCCTCACGGTTAATAAAACACACATCCACTGCCGGATGTGTAATACTTTTTATTTTACTCTCTGGAAAGGGGACGAACATCACTTGAGAGTCACAGCGCGCTCCTGACAGAGCCCAATGCTGTGTTACACCCACCATTGCCTGCCGTGTGCCACACACCTCTGTGTTGTATTCCACTAGCTAGTGCATATGCTATGACACTCTCTAGCCCATGTGCACTGTAACACCACCCCGTGAATATGTCATGCCACACTTGTCTTCGCACGGGTTATATTGCCCCATCTAACGTGCCTTTCTCGATGCCTATGTTATAACGCACAGTGCTATGCCATACATATTACAATCTGGGATCCATATCTTTGTCACAGTGCATATGCAACCTTACACTCCCCAGCACATATTTTATATTACAACTTTAGAGACTAGTTAGGTTACACAACACTGCCCTGTGCATATTACACTCCAAGGCGCATATCGCATAGCACGCGCTAGTGCCTGTGCTATCTCGCGCTCTCCAATGAATCTGTCATTGCACACAATGTATTGCATATTATATTTCACGCCCGGTTCATCTTATATCACACTTTTTGGTGCATAGTTTATACCATACACTATATCTAGTTTTCATTTTCAATCGTGCTCTCAGGACTATGTTCTATATAACACTGTGTTCACCTACCCTTTTCACGGGCATTACATTTTGCGATAGGGGGTGGAGGGTCAGGGGGTGTTTCTGCCAAGTGAGCCCGGAGTCACAGTCACAAACGTCCTCTTCTTCCTGAATAAAAGTGAGATTATGCTGCATACTTGTTCATATTTTAAGTAGTTCGCACAGACACAATGTTTTAAAAACAATAAAGTTCCTAATACCCGCCTTCTCTGAACAGTTAGCTTGCTGCCCCATCCCCTTCCTCCCTATCCTCTGTTGTGTGAATCCATGGACTAGCCTCCTCCCTCCTGCCATGCATGGTCTGATGTGCTGCCACTGCCCTCAGTATGATGCACCAGTCCACTCCTCCTGCCCTCCATTGCCCAATTCTATGCCCCATCATTGACCTCCTGCTTAAACTCTGTGCTTAGCTTGCTGCCCCTATTCTCCTTCCCCCTGCCCTCCGATGTCTTTGTGCATGCCCCTGCTCCATCCTTTTTGCCCACCATGTCCCATGGACCTGCCACTCCTATCTACTCTGAGTGTTCTGTTGAGCTGCCACTCCCCTCCCACCTGCCTAGCATTGTCAGATGACTGTAACCTGTCCCTGTCACCTCCACCCTGCCTGTCCACATGCCATGCCCCTATCCTCTTCCTCCTGTCCTACATGGTCCATTGTACTGCCACATCCTTCTGCCCTCCCTGGTCTGTTGTGCTGCAGCTGCTCCTCCTGCCTGCCCCGTGTGGTCTGTTGTGAGGTCCCTTCCCCTGAACTTTCTTGTCTGTGCACAGGTCCTGACCCTCCCTTCTATCCTCCATCGTCCTTTGTGCATGCCCCTCCACCCTCCTTCTTGCCCATCATAGCCATTGTGCTGCCACTAACCCTCCCACTTGCCATGCATGGTCTTCTGTGCTGCCATGGCCCCTCCCACCTTCCCTGTGTGGTCAGTTAGCTGCCCCTGACCCCCTCCCACCTTCCCTCCATGGTCTGTGTGTATGCCATCACAGTCTCACTGTTGCTCTTCATGGTGTGTCTTGCTTCTAGTGCCCATCCTGCCTGACCTCCATGGCTATCTTGCTGCTCCTGCCCTGCCCCCTTGCCCCCAGCCCTACTCCCTCCCTCCTGGCTTGTCTGTTCCATTGTAATGCCCCTGATCCGTCCCTCCTGCCCTTTATGGTCTGTTATGCTGCAGCTTTCTCTCCTGTCTGTCCATTATGGTCAGCTAGCTACCATTGCCTCTTGCCCCTCTGTTCTCTGTTGTCCATGTGCATAGTCCTGTCCCCTCCCTCTTGCTTTCTATGGATTGTTGTGCTGCACTCCCGTGTGGTGTATTGTGCTGCTGCAAACCCTGATGCCTGCCCTGCAGGGTCAGTTTGGTGCACCTCTCCATGTCCCTCCTGTCCTCTGTTATCCAAGTCCATGTCCCTATCCCATTTCCTTCCATGATCCAATGTACCATACTTGCGAACATTTTGAACTTGGTAAGAGGGAGATTTTGAAAAAAAACTGGGGTATTGATTTTCCCCTTTGAGTTACATTGAAAAAGAGGATATTGTAGACAGGAGACAGATCAAATAAAGCCCATTTGAGCTTAAAAACATTGGACGTTTCCTGGCTGAATCGGGTCTGTTGGCATGTATGGTTGTACTACCATTGCCTCTTCCTTCTGCCCACAATGGTCTATTACATTGCTACAGGCTTGAAGGAGGGTAGATTTTGTATCACAGGGGGCCCCTGGCCCGTTCTGTCCACACCTGAAGTATGAGACCCTTGTCCTTGCCCTGCCAGCTGCATTTGTAGGCCGTATTAAATTGACCAGCGGGTCCTGTGTTGCTATATAATTATCCTGAGACATCCTTACCACTCAGCCAGTATAAAACCCCTGTGTAGGCCCTTCTGTTCAATATGTAGGCCTCTTTGTTAAATTGACCATAGCTCTGCAATTTTAGTGTATAGCAGTCTGAAGGAAGGTCTGCGAGGCCTTCTGCTCCAAACCAGTAGCCCCCACCCTACCCGAGTGCTCCGTGCTCGGTATCAAAGTTCAACATCCCCCTGAAGCTGTCGACATACAGTAGGCTGCATCCTGGACTGGTACTTGCTTCCTGGGCAGGTTTCCCGCTTTTAAGGAAGTGGCAACCGCAGAGCGTCAAGTTAGGAGAACTGAGGAGATTTTATACATGAATATATTGAATTCCCGTACAATACCCATTATTTTCTGCTTGCTCTATGGAACTTACGATAAGCGATTGGCCTGAGAGACTGACCTTTTCACCCAGTCCATTGTCAGCATTAAGTGGGTAAATGACGAAATGTCTGGTAAAATCTGCAGACGAAGCTTTTGGGTAGCATACGTAGGTAGATGTAGCGTGCAAAGGAGCCCACAAAATGATATAAAAAGGGAGCACCCACAGATATCGACGGACTACCTCGCCGTCTGTATGTAGGTTAACAGGCAGTGCAGGTTTTCCCCAAGAGCTGGGAGCTCTTGTCTTCCTTTGCTTAAAATGTCTTGCTCTGCTTTGCTTGAAGTATCTTATTCTATTTTACCTATATGAAATGTCATGTTATGTTTAACCATTGTTCTCTTTACTTTTGCATTTAAAAGATTTTGTATTGTAATTGCAGGAATGCTTGCTCTAAGAGTAAACGTGAGTGTTCCTAGGTAACATTTTCCTTGGTGTAACTTGTTTCTCATGATGCATTTATAGATGTGTTTTCTCTCTCTCTCTGTCAGTACATTAATTGAGATACAGAGAATATCATGACAGCTGTATGATTATCTGGATTCTGTATTTTGTACTTTATGTCTCTATTCTGCGGTTTCTTTGAAGTTGCATCTTCTCATTAAACTGCCATTGTATTCTGCCTCCAATTCCATGTCTCATATGTCTGTTTTCTTCATTTTTGGAGCAAGCGTTCCTAGGCACCCCGGCTCAAATTAAGGTGCCCCTTTTGTCCCTGACTCACTCTCCTGCTCAGTTCTGTGGTGGCTCCCGGGGATCTGGGGACCGCCCCTAGCTTCCTTGACCCGTAATAGATCTTGCCTCCAACAGCCTCTCTTGCAAGTCCTGTATTGTTGGTTTGTTGCCCCTGCCCCCCTTTCCACTGCCCTCCATAGTCTGTTGTTCTTCCACGGCCCTTCCTGCCTGCTCAGTGTGGTTAAATTGTTGCCTTTGCACCCTCCTACCTGCCTTCAATTTTCAGAGTCCGTGCCCCTGGCCTCTGCCTCTCAACAGTATCCTAATGAACAACTAGATTGCTAACATTCTATATTTATCACAAAAGTGTGGAACGCCTGACATCATCTTGATGTAATCAAAACTGTAATACCTAGAGCATTTCCTTTAGAAATTACATATATGAGAGGGTCTTATTGGCATCAAAATTATGGTTAGTGCTCTAAAAGGCTAAAATAAGGACATATTTTCTGAGTTTTCAAATAGCGACAAAGCACTTTTAAATTATTTGTTATCTTTATGTTTTTTTATCCAGTTGACCACTTGATTAAATGTTGCACTTAGGGGAGATGATGTGGTGTTACTTCCAGAACTGCAGACTTTGCAACTGGGGAACCAGGTTGAAGTTTCTGCTTCAGCTCGACATTCTGTGATTCTGGTCAAACCACTTAGTTTCCCCATGTCTACAACCAAAATGAATGTGTTCTTGTGTGATGTAACCAATGCTCATGTAAAGCACTCCAATACCTGACAAGTCTGCACTATATAACACTGCAAAAACACAAAATAATAAGTGTTTTGCACACTTCTGTCATTGGGCTATATTTGGGCTACATCTGGGTGATTTTGGGCTACATTTGGGCTCTTTTGTCTCCGGTGGCCATCTTGGGAGATTTATTTGTTATGAAGTTTCCTAATTTCCTCATGTACTGCAGTCTCCTCAGTAGGAAATGCTTTCAGTTTTTTACTTTGATTCCATCATGAAGGTATTCAGATATGTCACACATTTGCCATAAATTCTGAATGTTAGCACTCTAGTTGCTCATTAGATCATTGTAGTAAAACTACTGCACCATGGAAGTCTGCTCCTGGTATTAAAAGTGCATGTTTCAGTCTGCATGTCAGAATTTTTTTAATGAAATAGAAGAGGATTTGAGAAGTCACTCAAAATGTGCCCTCATTTTCTTTCTTCAGCATTAATCATAATTTCTATGGCAAAATGAACCTCCTCATTGTGTTCCTTTTTAAATTAAATGTTTTAAGTGTTACCAGTTTAATCCAATCAAGATGGCTTCAGGTGTGCCATACTTTTGTCATAATGAAGACAGTAAGCGCTCTAGTTGTTTTTAAGAACATTCTGGAACATTCTGTCATTGGGCTATACTTGGGCTACATCTGGGTGATATTTGGGCTACATTTGGGCTCTTTTGTCTCTGGTGGCCATCTTGGGAGACTTATTTGTTATGAAGTTTCCTAATTTCCTCATTTACTGCAGTCTCCTCAGTAGGAAATACTTTCAGTTTTTTACTTTGATTCCATCAAGAAGGCATTCAGATGTGTCACACATTTGCCATAAATTCAGAATGTTAGCACTCTTTTTGCTCATTAGATCACTGTAGTAAAGCTACTGCTCACCAGGGAAAACTGCTGCTGGTATTGAAAGTGCATGTTTCAGTCTGCATGTCAGAATTTTTTAATGAAATAGAAGAGGATTTGAGAAGTCACTCAAAATGTGCCCTAATTTTTCTTTCTGCAGCACTAATCATACTTTTTATTGAAAAATGAACCCCCTCATTTTGTTCCTTTTTAAATTAAATGTTTTAAGAGTTACCACTTTAATCCAAGCAAGATGGCTTCAGGTGTGCCATACGTTTATCATAAGTAGGACTGTTAGCGCTCTAGTAGTTCTTTGGAACACTCTGGGAAGCTGCAGTAGAACACAAAGGAATCAACTGACAATCTCTGCCCTTGTTGGATGTACATGTTTTACTGAGAATGTCAGACTTCATTCTCACATGACTGAGAAAGATAATGTGAATTTACAGAAAATAAGCTCTCAGTTTAGCCTATAGATCGCCTTCCAAACCTCTGTGGTAAAAGCATGAGAAAATATTTTTCTCTCAATCATGATATCCCAGCAGAAGGCTTTTTCACATGGTGAAATCACCTTAGAACATACCACAATTCCTAAAATGAGTATGGTACCATCAACAAATGATTTATAATGTAACTAAAGTCTTAAAACCTTCTATTAACTGCAATGCTTTTTAATGAGGTGCTATCATGTATATTGGTCCCAAGATGGCTGCCAACACTTCTTGGATGAAGTGCTGACAGCCAATCAGATCTCAGGATGAGATGTGTGGTTAGGCTCCGCCCACATATATATATGCTTTTAAATGCTATTTTCTCAGGATCTACTGAACAGATTTACACCAAACCTACAAAAGGCACTTCCTTGACCTAGGGACTACCTCTCTGCCAAATTTCTAGTAATTCTGTTCAGCCGTTCGGGCTGTAGCTCTGTCTAAAGGTCCTATGGAAAAATGCATGGGAAAAACGCGTTTTGGGACCCCCCTTTTATCTCAGCCCCCGCTTGACGAATCCCCCCGAGACTTTCAGGGTAGGAGCGGAGCGTAGCGCCCCACCTATTTTGAGAAATTCGCGAGGATTCATCGACCGGCGCCAAAGTTATTCAAAATAGAATGTTGCGGATTTCCTATGGAAACGTGGTCCTAACTATAACTATCTACTGGCGACCGCCAGTAGATAATATATATATATATATGTGTGTGTGTGTGTGTATATATATATATGTGTGTGTGTATATATATATATATATATGTGTGTGTGTGTGTATATATATATATATATATATATATATATGTGTGTGTGTATATATAAA
>NC_140583.1:966152523-966172523 GCF_964204655.1 Triturus cristatus | reverse complement strand
TTGCAGGAATAGCTTTATTTAAATCTTGAGCAAGCAAGGCATTATGGTTGATGTAGTCTTAACCCATAGCTGCTCTTGACTCTCCATTCCAATAAAACCCAGTTGGGCAACCTTCGTTTTTTCATATATATACATATATATACACATATATATATACATATATACACACATATATACACACATATATACACACACATATATACACACATATATACACACATATATACACATATATATATACATATATACACATATATATATATATACATATATACACACATATATATATACATATATATACATATATACACATATATACACATATAAACATATATACACATATATACATATATACATATATACATATACATATATACATTCACTGAAAAAACCATAGGTTTCACACACGTTATAGTTAGGAATTAGCATTTAAAAAACCTTGCAAATTCACTGAAAAAACCATAGGTTTCACACGTTATAGTTAGCTGTACATTTCACTCGTAAAAAACCAATGAAATTCCCCCGTTATAGTTAGTGCAGGCAACTATAACTCACGCGACCGCAATCTTCTGCTGATGACATATGTGTCTTTATGAAAAAAAAATATTTGTAATATATGTATAGCTAAAATTTAATGGAAGAAGACATGGGCAAATAAGTGTCTAAATACAGTATTAGCATCAGCAGAGGTTTACGGTCGCGTGAGTTATAGTTGCCTGCACTAACTATAAAGGGGGAATTTCATTGGTTTTTTACGAGTGAAATGTACAGCTAACTATAACATGTGTGAAACCTATGGTTTTTTCAGTGAATTTGCAAGGTTTTTTAAATGCTAATTCCTAACTATAACGTGTGTGAAACCTATGGTTTTTTCAGTGAATTTGTACGGTTTTTTAAATGCTAAGTTACTTTACGCCATTCGTGGCGTGCGCGCCCAGTTAACGCAGTTCGTTCCGTGCGCGCACGGTGCGCTTCGCGCACCGTGCGCGCACAGTGAGCACGCGGTGCGCTTCGTGCACCGCGTGCCCACTTTACGCAGTTAGTGCCGTGCACGCACGGTGGTCACGCGGTGCGCTGCGCGCACCGCGTGCCCACGTTATGCGGGATGGGCCATGTACCCACGATGCGCTTCGCGCACCGTGCGCACATGGGGGACATATTATGCGCATCTTTTTGAAATTTATTCTTTGTTAACTTCATATATCTAATAAGCCATGCGCAAATGGTGCCCTTCGGGCACCATTTGCACACGAGGTGGGGAGAGTGTGGATAATTTATTTGAAAATTTTTTTTTACCGTACGCGTACGGTAAGCGTAATCGGCGATTTTCCGAAAAAAAACATTTTTTTTTTTTGATCTTGGGGGTTGTTTGGGGACCCCTATATCAATGCTGGGTGGTTAGGATCTCAAGAAACTGCCTCTTTAGACATTTTTTGGCTTCGTTTTTGCTGCCCAACTCAGAGAGCGAGAGAGAAAATGGCGCCCGCCGCTTCCTGGTTTCGACCGATTCGAATGTTTACTAAGATCTAAGAGCCAATCAAAATCGCGCTCGCGCACGCCACCGTACGCGTACGGTAAGCTTACGGTAAGCGCACCGTAAGCGCACCGTAAGCTGCCACAGATATATATATTAGTTTAAAGGCTATTTTCTCAGAATCTACTGAACAGATTTACACCAAACCTACAAAAGGCACTTCCTTGACCTGAGGACTACCTCTCTGCCAAATTTCAAGTAATTCTGTTCAGCCATTCGGGCTGTAGCTGTGTCTAAAGGTCCTATGGAAAAATGCATGGGAAAAACGCGTTTTGGGACCCCCCTTTTATCTCAGCACCCGCTTGACGAATCCCCCCGAGACTTTCAGGGTAGGAGCGGAGCGTAGCGCCCCACCTATTTTGAAAAATTCATGAGGATTCGTCGACCGGCGCCAAAGTTATTCAAAATAGAATGTTGCGGATTTCCTATGGAAACGTGGTCCTAACTATAACTACCTACTGGCGACCGCCAGTAGGTAATACATATATACATACATATATACACATATACATACATATATACACATATATATATACATATATACATATATACACACACATATATATACATATATACATATATACACATATACATATATACATATATACACATATATATATAAATAAACAAATTGCCCTGAAGCTTAGAGGATCACTCACGATGTTCAGCCATCCAGCTTAAGAAATGCAGCCAGCCTTTCAATTGCGTGTTTTCTTTTCATGCTGCCATACTGTACAGATAATAGAAAACGCACGCATGAACTTACTAAAAGGAGATGCCTTACCTGCACAATGGACTTCATGCCCCACAATGCATCCGGGGAACGCGTAAAATCCACACGCCCATGGAGGGTGGGCATGTTTAATAAACCCCGGAAATGTAATGTGCAGGCTTCAGGTGTGCTGTTTTTTGCCCAAGAAGAAGGGGCTTGAGGCCCTGAAACGCATAGGCAGCATGAAAAGAAAACACGCAA
Source organism: Triturus cristatus (assembly GCF_964204655.1). Taxonomy (NCBI): domain Eukaryota; kingdom Metazoa; phylum Chordata; class Amphibia; order Caudata; family Salamandridae; genus Triturus; species Triturus cristatus. The sequence goes on along the minus strand of NC_140583.1, from coordinate 966,170,016 downwards.
TTGAAAGGCTGGCTGCATTTCTTAAGCTGGATGGCTGAACATCGTGAGTGATCCTCTAAGCTTCAGGGCAATTTGTTTATTTATAAAGATGTACGGCTGCCCCGGCCGTGGGAGGAAGCACCGTCATCGTTGGGAACTGAATGTATTTTCCAGCTGATGAAGCCGTAGTTCTGAACTCATCGGGACTTTTCCGGCACGATGCTCTATATATGCTAATAGAGCTGGCTCTTCAAGTGCGTTACTCACTTAGAGGGAATACTGTACAGATAATAGAAAACGCACGCATGAACTTACTAAAAGGAGATGCCTTACCTGCACAATGGACTTCATGCCCCACAATGCATCCGGGGAAAGCGTAAAATCCACACGCCCATGGAGGGTGGGCATGTTTAATAAACACCGGAAATGTAATGTGCAGGCTTCAGGTGTGCTGTTTTTTGCCCAAGAAGAAGGGGCTTGAGGCCCTGAAACGCGTAGGCAGCATGAAAAGAAAACACGCAATTGAAAGGCTGGCTGCATTTCTTAAGCTGGATGGCTGAACATCGTGAGTGATTCTCTAAGCTTCAGGGCAATTTGTTTATTTACACATATATATATACACATATATACATATATACACATATATATATATACACATATATACATATATACACATATATATATACATATATACATATACATATATACACATATATACATATATACATGTTAGAATGGGGAACCTCTGGTTGGCACAGGTAGGTACTTGTGACAAGCAGTGGTCCCTTCTTCTATTCAGGGCGAGAGAATTACCCCTTCAGAACAACCCCTGCTCACCCTATAGGTAGTGTGGCGCGAGCAGTCAGGGCTAAACTTCAGGGCGCTAATCAGTTAAGCATTTATGATCTCACACAGTAAATCACAACGTCCCCCACAAATGGACGCCAGGCGTAAGTTGTATCAAAAATACGGATGCTTTATATAAAAGATTCTTTGTTACGCAGGCATGTACAAGACCATCAATAACGGTTGCGAAATGGAAGCCACAAGATGATAATTAGGCACTGTTCTTTTCATTGGTAACTTATTCGATCACGAGCGCTTCACAGGGCTCGGTTGAGTCGGTCCAGTCACAATGATGCGCAGTGCACCCGGGGTACAGTGATAAGGGGAAATCAGAACGTTGCGGACCCCGAGTCCGATAGAGAGTTCACTGTACCTGGGAACGTGCGATGTGTTTGGACGAGTCTTCGGGGGAGATGCAGGTTCTGCACCTCGCGGGTCTCCGGATCAAGAATTCAGCGGGCGGCTCTCGGTAGACAGGTGCGGCCCAGGGCCTCTGACACGGACTGTGCGGGAGGTTACGGCGGAGGGCGGCACGATCAGACTCAGGCTGGGAGGTGAAGCGGGGCGGCCGGATACGTTACGACGTACGGGCGGCCGTCCGAGGCTTGATTTCACTTCCCAATTAGAAATCCGGCGGGAGGGCGAGAGGGCACCAGGCACGCTCCAGTGGCAGGCAGGTGACAGGGAAGCGGGGCGGCCAGCCTCGATGGGTCCAGAGCGACTCAGGTAGAGCGGGGCTCTCGGCGAGGGAAGGCGGCCAGGCTTCTGGGTGTCACGGCCCTAGGAGGGGTGGCAAGGTGCGCAGAGCACTCCGGTGGGAGAAAGCACACGGCTCGAGTTCTCAGACGAGCGGAGACACGGTGAACCCACTGGTCCTGGGGTTCAGTTCAGGGGGCAAGCTCTTCTTCCAAGCCCTTGGAGATAGTTGAAGAACAAAGTGCAAAAGTCTCTTTTAGTCTTTTTCCTCTCCTTCCTCAGCAAGGCACCTACTGCAGGCCAATCCCTCAGGTCAGGGAAAGTTACTCCTCCTTCAGCTTCTTCCAGGTCCTTCTAGTCGGGCAGAGTTCCTTCGTGGTTCAATCTGGATCTGATTTCTGAGGAGCCAGGCTCCTACTTTTATACAGTGATTCTTTTGTTCTTTAGCGCCAGGGGGCCTGGGCCTGGCTCAGTCCAGTTCTGGAGTACTTTGTTTTGGTGACTCTGCTCTTTCCTTTCAGCAGCAGGGCAGAGACATCAGCCGCTCCACAGGGGGCGGAGCCGGCTTTGTGGTGGCAGAGCACAGGTCTATTCAAGAGTCAGGGTGTACTCCTCCCACCCATCCTGGGGCAATCCCTCTACCCACCACCTGGCAGCCAACCTGTCTCCTGGAATCCCCCAGCCCTGCTCCTGTACCGTTGCTAGGCAGAACACACACCCACAGCAGAGGCGGACTGAGATGGTCAGGCACGCAAAGGCTAACTTTCTAAAAGTAGCATTTGCAAACCCAGGATATTAAAATAACCTTTACTTAAAGATGTATTTTATTATCCCGAGTTCAGGCATACTAAACATGACTTCCTACCATGCTCTCTGAGTCCACCGGGGTCACAGCATGTAGCGATCCCAGCAGCCCATTCTGGCCTATAAAGAGCAGGTAGCCTTCAATAGTGAAAAACGAAAATGGCTGTAATTCACTATTAAGACATGCCACACACATCAGGGCATGTCCTACCTTATGCCTACAATGCACCCTGCGCTTGGGCCTACCAGAGGGGTGACTAACATGTAGTTAAGGGAAGGTTTAGGGACTGGCAAGTGGGGACACTTGCTCAGCCAGCGCGACGGTACCAGACCGCGCGCAGGTTCTGCAGTGGCAGATCCTAGACACATTTTACCCCGCTGCTTCGGTGGGTGGCACAATCAGTGCTGCAAGCCCACTAGCAGCATTAGGATATACAAGCCCTTGGCACCCCGGGTGCCCTCTACAAGGGACTGACAGTAAACCAAATATGCCAAACGTGGAAGTCAATTCACATAACACATTTTACCATAGGGAGCACTTGCACTGTGGCACTGGATGGCTGTGGCACAGTGCCCTGAGCAGCTAACACCAACACAAAAACACATTGAGGCACAGACAAAAATGGAAGGGTGACCCACGCCAATGGTGCCAGGTCTAACACGTGTCCCCTCCAGCTGAAAAGTGGGGAGAACTACCCTACCCCAGGGAGTTCTTCATCACTAAGGCGGAAAAACCTGGACAGACCGTCAGCATTGGCGTGATCTGTGCCAGGGCGATGCTCCACCGTAAAGTCCATACCCTGTAGGGAGATGGACCACCTCAACAGTTTTGGGTTCTCACCCCTCATTTGCATCAACCATCTGAGGGGCCTGTGGTCGGTCTGAACCCGGAAGTGAGACCCAAACAAGTAGGGTCTTAGCTTCTTCAGCGCCCAGACCACAGCAAATGCTTCTCGTTCTATCGCACTCCACCTCTGTTCCCGGGGAAGTAGCCTCCTGCTAATAAAGGCTACTGGTTGGTCAAAGCCCTCCTTAGTGATCTGTGAGAGAACAGCCCCTACACCATGCTCTGATGCATCCGTCTGCACCAGGAACTCTTTGGAGAAGTCAGGAGCCAAGAGCATGGGTGCCGTGCACATGGCAGTTTTCAGGGTGTCGAGGGCTTTCTGACAGGTGTCAGTCCATATCACTTTTCTGGGCTGCTTCTTCGAAGTCAGCTCTGTCAAGGGGGCAACGATGCTGCCATACCCCTTGACAAACCTCCTGTAGTACCCGGTGAGTCCTAAAAAGGCCCTCACCTCTGTCTGGGTCTTTGGGGGCTCCCAACCCAGGATGGTTTCAACTTTGGGTTGGAGGGGCGCCACCTGGCCGCTCCCCACTTGGTGTCCCAAGTACACCACTGAACCCTGCCCGATCTGGCACTTGCTTGCCTTGATCGTGAGGCCTGCCTTGCGCAGTGCCATCAACACTTCCCAGAGATGTTGCAGGTGTTCTTTCCATGTGCCGCTGAACACTGCGATGTCATCCAGGTATGCGGCGCTGAACTCGGTCAGCCCAGCCAACACCTGGTTGACCAACCTCTGGAAGGTGGCAGGGGCATTCTTCATCCCAAAGGGCATCACCCGGAACTGGTAATGCCCATCTGGTGTAGAGAATGCGGACCTCTCTTTGGCCCCATCAGTTAAGGCGATCTGCCAGTACCCAGACGTTAAATCAAACGTGCTGAGGTACCGTGCAGCCCCTAACCGATCGATGAGCTCATCAGCTCTGGGGATGGGGTGCGCGTCAGTCTTCGTGACTGAGTTGAGTCCTCGGTAGTCCACACAGAACCGGAGTTCGGGCGTGGCACCCGGCGCTGCAGCCTTTGGGACCAAGACCACTGGGCTGGCCCAAGGACTGCTGGAGGACTCAACCACCCCTAGAGCAAGCATCTTCGAGACCTCCTCTTTGATGCAGGCTCTGACCCTGTCAGTTACCCGGTAGGCTTTGTGCTTCACAGGTAAGCTGTCTCCTGTATCCACATCATGGACGCACCAATTTGTGATACCAGGAACCAGGGAGAACAGGTCAGGAAACTGCCCCAGCAGCTGGCGGCAGTCACCCTGTTGCTCAGGGGTCAGGGTGGGTGAGAGGTTAACTCCATCCACTGACCCGTCTCGCTCTGAGGCTACCAAGAGGTCAGGAAGAGGCTCGGACTCCTCTTCCGTCCCATCATCGGTGGCCAAGAGCATGCCTACTTCGGACCTCTCCAAGTGGGGCTTCAGTCGATTGACATGTAGGACCCTTAAGGGGTTCCTAGGAGACCGCAAGTTCACCAAGTAGGTGACAGAACTCTTGCGCTCCACAATGTCAAAGGGTCCTGTCCACTTGTCCTGGAGTGCACAAGGCTCCACAGGGGCCAGGACCCACACTTTTTGACCAGGTTGAAGCTCAACCAGAGTGGCATTCTGGTCGTACCACCGCTTCATTTCCTCCTGGCTGGCTTCCAGGTTTGCCTCAGCAAGTTGCCTGAAACGCCTAGTCTGGTTCCGGAAAGCCAGCATGTAACTGTATACATTCTAGGGAGGTTTCCTGGGAGATTGCTCCCAGCCTTCCTTGACCAGACTAAGAGGTCCTCGTACGGGGTGGCCGTACAAAAGCTCAAAGGGACTGAAACCTAGAGACTTTTGGGGCACCTCGCGGTACGCAAAGAGAAGGCATGGTAAGAGGACGTCCCACTTACGCCTCATGGGTTCCTCGAGACCCATAATCATGCCCTTCAGGGTTCGGTTGAAGCGCTCAACCAACCCGTTTCCTTGGGGATGGTAAGGGGTGGTGAACTTTTAAGTAACACCACACTCTTGCCAAAGGGACTTCATATATTTCGATATGAAGTTGGTCCCCCTGTCAGACACCACCTCTAGAGGAAATCCTACTCGTGAGAAAATTCCCATCAGTGCCCGTCCCACCACGGAGGCCGTCACTGTCCTCAGAGGGATGGCTTTAGGGTACCGGGTGGCATGGTCCACCAAGACCAGGATGAACCTGTTGCCCATGGCTGTCTTGGGGTCCAGTGGCCCCACAATGTCAATCCCCACCCGCTGGAATGGGGTACTGACCACAGGGAAAGGTTGGAGTGGAGCTCTCAGCTTCCTCCCACTCTTGCCACTTGCCTGGCAAGTCTGGCATGTCCTGCAGTGAGTGTCAGAACTCTTGTGCATTTGGGGCCAATAAAAGTGGGTGACAAGCCTTTCAAAGGTCTTGTCCTGCCCCAAATGTCCTGCTAACGGTACGTCGTGAGCCAGCCCCAGTAGGAAGGCTCTGAACTTCTGGGGTACCACCAGCGCACGGGCTGACCCAGGTTCAGCAACCTTAGGCTCTGAGTATAGGAGGTCGTTCTCCCAGTAGATCAAGTGAGTTCCGGACTGATCACCATTGGCCTGGGCTGCAGCCTGCTGCCGCATACCCTCTAGAGAGGGGCACTCTTTCTGCTCCCTGCAGAATTCCTCCCTGGTGGGGCCTCCTTCTTGCTGCCAATGGGTCAGCTCAGGCAGGTCCCCCAGTTCGGCTATCTGTTCCCCGGTAGGCTCCAGGGCATCCCCCTCAGGGTCTGCTTCCTCCTGGGCCGTAGGAACTTCAGGAGCCGGATTCCCGTGCCTCCTGTGCCCTCTCTCTAAGGCCGGTTCCTGGGCCTCTTCCTCAGGCTCCAGGGTTCCTTCAACACCCCTACTGGCTGCCATCAACCGGGTGGTCACGCACGCCCAATCAGGTAAACCCACCATCCGTAGGTGAGCTTTCTTCTCCACCTTTTCCCAAGGGGAGCTCTCCAAATCGTTACCTAGGAGAAAATCAACAGGCATGGCCTCTCTCACAGCCACTTGCAGAGTACCAGAGACCCCCCCCCACTCAAAGGGAACCTGAGCCATTGGACACTGACTCTCGGCGTTGTCGGCGTTGACAACACGGCAGAATGCTTGTGGGACAACCTGCTCTTGAGACACCAGGTGTTGCTGGACAGCAGTCACACTGGCTCCTGTATCTCTAAGAGCCCCCACCCTTCGGCCATTTATGGTCACCCACTGCCCGTACTTTTGAGTATTGGGGGGCAGCTGGGCCTCAGCGACCATCTCACTGTCTCCTAACGAGACTAGGGTCATCTGTACGGGATCCCCCGCCCCTTGGACATCTATCTCCCTCCCAAAGACTACACTAGTCACCTGCTTGGGGGGTGGAGCACCAGAGGGTGCTGGTTTACCATACATGGGGCACTTGGGATCCACGGAAATGTGCCCCAGGTTGTTACACTTGTAACATCTGAGGGGCCCTCTTTGAACAGGGTTACCTGTCGGGGCCCCGGTCTGCTTCGGGGGTGGGGGTGGCTGAGAACCTTTCCCTTGGTTCCCTTGGGAATTACTTTGGGGCCCTTTGTAGAACTCCCTCTGTTTACCCTTGTCCCCCCCATTCTTCTGCTGGGGACCCTGGACACCTTTGGCGGGGCCTCCCACGGGACCCTTGTGGACCCTGGTGCTGATCCAGCGGTCCGCCTCCTCAGCAAGCTTCCTAGGGTTAGTCAGCTTGCTATCGATCAGGTGTTGGCGTAGCTCAGGAAAACAATTATCCGACAAGTGCTCCCATGCAATTAAGTCAAACAGCCCTTGGTAATCATTCACTTTGCTACCCTTCACCCAACCATCCAGCGCTCTGCAGAAAAAGGTCACATACTCTACATAAGTGGTACCAGGTTTCTTGGTGCAATTCCTAAATCTCTGTCTGTACAACTCAGGAGTTAACCCATACCTTGTCATAAGAGCTTCCTTCATGTGTGGATAGGATGTGTTGACATCAGAGAGGAGATCTAGCAGTGTGTCCCGCCCCTCACTCAGGAACCTTCCCCACAGCCCCGCTCCCCAATCTTTCTCAGGGACCCGGTGGGAGGACATGGCTACCTCATAGGCCCTGAACCACTGCCCAATATCATCCTGCTTATAATACTCTTTCACTACATCCTTAGGAATGTGCACCCTTGACTCTGTTAAATTGCTGCCACCAGAGGGCGAGTTGTCTAGACTCCTGGCCTTGAGATCCAACTCCCTCATTTTTACCTCATGCTCCATGGCCAGTCTTTGCCTTTCCATTTCCATTTGCAGTTCTGCCATCTCCACCTCATGTGCTCGTGCAGCACTCCTGTCGGCCATCTCCTCTGGCGACAGGCCTCTGCTAGGCTCAGAAACACCTTCTGGGGGTATCACCTCTCGGGCATTCTCTGGAAACTTTGATTCGTGCCAGGCTCTCAGCGCCTTTACGTACTGATCCTTAGTGGTTAGTCCGCTTGGCTTAATTCGGTACTTGGAGAGATATCCTTTCAAGATATCATTGTGGCACTTCCGCAGTGCGCCTTCCTCCCAATCGATGTCATCAACTCCAGAGAATACAGAGGACACTCTGCTCCCACTGACTGAGCTAGGCATGCTTTCTTAAAGTGGAGATTCTTCCTTAGCAAAAACTGTCAATCAATCTGTGGCTGCGTTATAGGTCTGCTCTACGTGGTGATCAATAATTCACTGTATGCAAATCATAAATGCAAATCCGAAATCCCACCGCTGCCACCAATATTAGAATGGGGAACCTCTGGTTGGCACAGGTAGGTACTTGTGACAAGCAGTGGTCCCTTCTTCTATTCAGGGCGAGAGAATTACCCCTTCAGAACAACCCCTGCTCACCCTATAGGTAGTGTGGCGCGAGCAGTCAGGGCTAAACTTCAGGGCGCTAATCAGTTAAGCATTTATGATCACACACAGTAAATCACAACGATCCCCCACAAATGGACGTCAGGCGTAAGTTGTATCAAAAATACGGATGCTTTATATAAAAGATTCTTTGTTACGCAGGCATGTACAAGACCATCAATAACGGTTGCGAAATGGAAGCCACAAGATGATAATTAGGCACTGTTCTTTTCTTTGGTAACTTATTCGATCACGAGCGCTTCACAGGGCTCGGTTGAGTCAGTCCAGTCACAATGATGCGCAGTGCACCCGGGGTACAGTGATACGGGGAAATCAGAACGTTGCGGACCCCGAGTCCGATAGAGAGTTTACTGTACCTGGGAACGTGCGATGTGTTTGGACGAGTCTTCGGGGGAGATGCAGGTTCTGCACCTCGCGGGTCTCCGGATCAAGAATTCAGCGGGCGGCTCTCGGTAGACAGGTGCGGCCCAGGGCCTCCGACACGGACTGTGCGGGAGGTCACGGCGGAGGGCGGCACGGTCAGACTCAGGCTGGGAGGTGAAGCGGGGCAGCCGGATACGTTATGACGTACGGGCGGCCGTCCGAGGCTTGATTTCACTTCCCAATTAGAAATCCGGCGGGAGGGCGAGAGGGCACCAGGCACGCTCCAGTGGCAGGCAGGTGACAGGGAAGCGGGGCGGCCAGCCTCGATGGGTCCAGAGCGACTCAGGTAGAGCGGGGCTCTCGGCGAGGGGAGGCGGCCAGGCTTCTGGGTGTCACGGCCCTAGGAGGGGTGGCAAGGTGCGCAGAGCACTCCGGCGGGAGAAAGCACACGGCTCGAGTTCTCAGACGAGCGGAGACACGGTGAACCCACTGGTCCTGGGGTTCAGTTCAGGGGGCAAGCTCTTCTTCCAAGCCCTTGGAGATAGTTGAAGAACAAAGTGCAAAAGTCTCTTTTAGTCTTTTTCCTCTCCTTCCTCAGCAAGGCACCTACTGCAGGACAATCCCTCAGGTCAGGGAAAGTTACTCCTCCTTCAGCTTCTTCCAGGTCCTTCTAGTCGGGCAGAGTTCCTTCGTGGTTCAATCTGGATCTGATTTCTTAGGAGCCAGGCTCCTACTTTTATACAGTGATTCTTTTGTTCTTTAGCGCCAGGGGGCCTGGGCCTGGCTCAGTCCAGTTCTGGAGTACTTTGTTTTGGTGACTCTGCTCTTTCCTTTCAGCAGCAGGGCAGAGACATCAGCCGCTCCACAGGGGGCGGAGCCGGCTTTGTGGTGGCAGAGCACAGGTCTATTCAAGAGTCAGGGTGTACTCCTCCCACCCATCCTGGGGCAATCCCTCTACCCACCACCTGGCAGCCAACCTGTCTCCTGGAATCCCCCAGCCCTGCTCCTGTACCGTTGCTAGGCAGAACACACACCCACAGCAGAGGCGGACTGAGATGGTCAGGCACGCAAAGGCTAACTTTCTAAAAGTAGCATTTGCAAACCCAGGATATTAAAATAACCTTCACTAAAAGATGTATTTTATTATCCCGAGTTCAGGCATACTAAACATGACTTCCTACCATGCTCTCTGAGTCCACCGGGGTCACAGCATGTAGCGATCCCAGCAGCCCATTCTGGCCTATGGAGAGCAGGTAGCCTTCAATAGTGGCTGTAATTCACTATTAAGACATGCCACACACATCAGGGCATGTCCTACCTTATGCCTACAATGCACCCTGCGCTTGGGCCTACCAGAGGGGTGACTAACATGTAGTTAAGGGAAGGTTTAGGGACTGGCAAGTGGGGACACTTGCTCAGCCAGCGCGACGGTACCAGACCGCGCGCAGGTTCTGCAGTGGCAGATCCTAGACACATTTTACCCCGCTGCTTCGGTGGGTGGCACAATCAGTGCTGCAAGCCCACTAGCAGCATTTGGATATACAAGCCCTTGGCACCCCGGGTGCCCTCTACAAGGGACTGACAGTAAACCAAATATGCCAAACATGGAAGTCAATTCACATAACACATTTTACCATAGGGAGCACTTGCACTGTGGCACTGCCATCCAGTGCCACAGTGCCCTGAGCAGCTAACACCAACACAAAAACACATTGAGGCACAGACAAAAATGGAAGGGTGACCCACGCCAATGGTGCCAGGTCTAACAATACACATATATACACATATATATATACATGTATACACATATATATACACATGTATACACATATATATTCATACGTGATTGTTTTATGAAATGAGTCTGGCGGCGCCCATGAGGTTGAACTATTGACACTACCAGTCCCAGAATGCATTGGGTGTTATCTGCATGTTAATTGTGGAAATAAAAGAGGGATTTTACTGTTTAGTGTCTCTGCTGTCATTCTCACATATGGCCCATGATGAAGGGCGTTACCTGCCCGAAACGCGTTGGCCGAAGGAAGGAGGCTGTCTACCTGTTATGTGGAGTGATCCTGGGTGTGCCATCCATCGTAGGGGTAACCTGTTGCAAAATATATATACATATATACACATATATATATATATATATATATATATATATATATATATATATATATATATACATTCTCCAAACTTTAGAAAAGCAATCAACGCCGTGTCTGTGCAGAAAGTTCTTTATTGCCAGCTGAAAAAGCTAGACTCGTTTCGCCTGACCTGCAGGCTTGTTCACTTGCAATTTGGTAAAGTTTTTCATGGCAATTTAAAACATTGAATGACGATCAAGTCACATGATGGACTACAAGTACTAAAATAAACAACAGACTCGTAGTTCAACAAACTGCGGTAATATACATATGAGTTCCAGGCAAGTGCCACAAGGTATAGAAAACAATTCATTGCAGTCGATAGAACATTGATTAGACTCAATAGATCTGAAATTCAAATAACATTCAGCATTTTTAACGAAATGGTATTACCATAATGGTGCTATCTTATTGCTCGTTTAATCGTATTAAGCCAAGTAAATAAGTGGCTGACAAAGGTGGCAAAGTGCATTAATAATTTGATCAAGTGATCAGATGCTCTGAATGTGATTTCGGCCAATATGCCAAAATAATAAATAAACAATCAGATCAAAATACGTACAGCTGTTACTGCCCAAGTGGGCTACAATGAACATCAACAAGTAGTCTACGACAGTCTAGTAATAGTTATTCATGGTCCAAAACAGTGACGAAATCAAACAATAAACAAAATACAGCTAAAACCAAGTAGAAAAAGAGCGAGAGGATCCTACAAATGCGTGTGTAGATCTTCTTCCATATTAAGACCATGTGGTGTTTTAGTGTTAAGTCTAATGATGTAGCAAGATTCTAGTTTGCGCAGCTTCTTTTCCCGGTTACCACCCCGGCTGCCAGCTGGGACAGCATCAATGACATAATAGAGAAGACCATCAGGATCTTTATTGTGACATTTGTCAAAATGCCGCGCCACGGGGTAGGTTTTGTCCCCATTTTTGATGGTACGTAGGTGCTGTAACACCCTTTTGTGCACAGGCAAAATGGTAGAGCCCACATACTTAAGGCCACAAGGGCACTGTAGTATGTAGACCGCATAGTCAGTCTTACATGTGTATTGGCCCTTGATTTGTTGAGTAGGCTTGTGAGAAAAACCAGCTGGAAAACAGGTAATGTTTTTTCCATACATACAAGCCTTACATTTATGGCATTTAATAAAACCATCCTTTCTATTAAGCCAAGAGCCTAATGATTTCTTTTGATTACTGGGTAACACATTGCTAACTAATGCTTGGTGCAAAGATCTGGCCTTTCTAAATGTGAATTGTGGTCTCCTTTGAACAATTTTACCCAACACCGGATCACTCCGAATGATGTGCCAATGTTTGTTAAAAATCGTTCTCAGTTTATCCTGTTGCTTGTTATAAGTAGTGATAAACCTACATTGGTTGGTGTCTTTTAGTGAATTTTTGGCTAATTTAGTGTCTTTATTGAAAAGTATTTGTTCTCTGTTAGTTTTTTCAATTTTAGTGACAGCTTGATTGAGACAGGTTTCCGAATAGCCTCTGGCTCGAAAACGAGATTTCAAACATGTAAGTTCTTTGTTGAGATCATGCTGATTACTGCAGTTGCGCCTGGCTCTGAGACATTCCCCATAGGGGATACTGTTGACTAATTTAACCGGATGGAAACTAGTTGCGTGTAATAATGTATTCCCATCCGTAGGCTTGCGGAACAGTTTGGTGTGTAATTTACCCTCACTTACATAAAGTGTTAAATCTAAAAAATTAATTTCAGAGTCACTGATAGTACTGGTAAGTTTCAGGTTCAAGTTGTTACATTGCAGCTCTCTAACAAAATCTTGCGCACTTTTCATGGTGCCTTTCCAAATAATAAAAAGGTCGTCAATGTAACGACTCCAATGCATTACATTGTTATGCCATTCAGCATGCCAGCGCGTCTGGACCACCTGCTCCTCCCACCAGCCCATATGCAAACTGGCATAGCTGGGGGCGAAGCAGGTGCCCATCGCCGTCCCACAAATTTGCTGGTATAGTTCTCCATTAAACAGAAAAAAATTGCTTTCAAGACAGATGGTAATCATTTGAAGTAGCATTTGAGTGTGGTGCCAGAATTTAGCTGGACGAGTACCCAGGAAATGTTTACATGCATTAATGCCATCTTTGTGGCGAATACTGGTGTATAACGTAGTTGCATCTATAGTAAGCAATAGGAAGTCTGATTCCCAAGGGATGTCATACACTTTGCGTAAGAAATCACTCGTGTCCAGGATAAAAGATGGAAGAGCTTGGACAAGAGGACATAAAAAAGAGTCAACAAATTTAGAGGTGTTTTCAAAAGCACTCCCTATAGCCGAGATAATAGGACGACCAGGGGGATTAGCCATATCTTTATGGACCTTAGGTATAAGGTATAGAACTGGAATGGTAGGGCAATCAATTTTGAGAAAGGACATTTCATCTTTACTCAACACACCTAGCCGGACCCAATCGACTAAGGAACTGTTATAGGACAAATGACATTCTTCCATAACATTATTATTCACCTTGATGTAATTCAACCTGTTATTGAGTTGCTTGTACGCCTCTGTCAAATATTGCTGTTTACTCCAAAGGACCACATTGCCCCCTTTGTCCGCATTGCGGACAATGCAATCATTATTGTTGTTCAATTTATTGACTAGATTGTAATAGTCTTTAGACTGTTGGTTAAATGCATTTTTCTTTCTATTTAATGATATACATAAATTTTTGATTTCATTAGTAACCAAATCATTAAATAAGTCTACAGAGTCTCTTGCTGTGACAGGTGTAAATTTAGAACGAGGCTTGAAATCGGTCAATTTATCGATGTTCATGTCGATTCCTTCCTTATAGGCCAGGGATGTCATCAATTCACTTGAACTAGTAGTTTCAAATGATCCAGCCGGAATTGCACCGGCATCTTCTTGGTTAACCAATTGCTGCAGCTCGAGCATAAGGTTCATATCTTCTACACCCAAGTTATCAAATTGTGTATGTAGGGACGTTTGGACAGGTGGCACTGGTTTATTCGATGTTACTGCAAACATTTTTTTCAACTTTAAGGACCTAACGAATTTAAAAAGGTCCACCCTTGTTGTCACATAGTCCATATCGATTTGAGGACAATATGAGAGGGCAAGTTTTAATATGTTCTTTTCTTCTTCTGAGAGCACAATGTCAGTAAGATTTACAATTGTGGCTTCATTGATTGTATTTATTTCTTCAGATTTGATTTGGGCCTCTCTTTGTCGTTGGCAAAGTTTGGAGCCCTTGCGCCTCTTCCGCCTCTGCCTCTTGCTCTTTGTGTTCTGCTGTTTGCAGGGGGTCTTGGGCGTAAATTGAAGCGTCTCTCCTCCCTTAAAAAATCAAACTCATCCACTACAGATGGAATAGCTGCTCCCATCGGATTACTTGGCCCCTCCTCTGCATCCGTGTCTAAATCTGAACTGGGGATACTGCTGAGTTCAGAAACACATGTTTGACCAATAGCTGTAGCAGCACTCATTCTCAAATTCCTCATGCTTTCAAACTTTTTAGCAAAAGTATAGATTTGCCCTCGGTCATAATCGTTCTTGTCACGCTGAAACTTCTGCGCCTTCCTTTCTTTAATAGTTGTTTCCAACTTGAACAATCTTTCTTTCATTTCCGACAAGAATTTGATCACCATCTCTTGATCAGCTTCCTTATTAAGCATATCCAGAATTTGATCGATTTCTTCAAGGATTTTCATGCGGTCAATTTCAGCATACTTAATAAGAATTGTTAACATTCTACTGGAGGATTCCTGGCTGTTATCGGACCACTCTCTCAGCATGTTTGGGTTGGGGTCCTCGTAAGTAGGCGCTACTAGAATACGTAACCCTCTAGGTATTCTTTTGGCATCCAAATAGCAGCGCAACGAATTAGCTTCCCACCATTTGGAAAGTTCTGTACGCTTTAGCTTTTCCAAACGCTTGAATCTTGCCTGTACATCCGTGGTTTTTACTCCTGCAACGGGTGTGGCAGGTTTATGAGACCGTGCTGTTTTATCACAGAAGATAGATAGTGCGGCTTCCTCCCGCTCTTGTATTTCAGCAGCTGACATGATTGCAAAATTGACTTATGCGGCAATAATCCGCAAAGCACAGAACCCCCAGTATTCACACTAACCAATGTGTGTGAATATACAAAGTTCACTGGCTTTCCCTTCTCCCCGTCCGTATGAACAAACGCTCACCTGAGCTTGAGATCCAACCGCCACAGGTCCTCCGACTCGTGTCGACGCTGTACTCTTCGCTTAGGTTGCAGTAATCCAATTAGTCAGGACGCGATCCCGCTTTCCTGAATTCACAGCACGGGGGGGCAGCGGTATTAAACACGATCCACAGGTGGATGGGAACACCCGATCTGAATGTTTATTTATTATTTTGGCATATTGGCCGAAATCACATTCAGAGCATCTGATCACTTGATCAAATTATTAATGCACTTTGCCACCTTTGTCAGCCACTTATTTACTTGGCTTAATACGATTAAACGAGCAATAAGATAGCACCATTATGGTAATACCATTTCGTTAAAAATGCTGAATGTTATTTGAATTTCAGATCTATTGAGTCTAATCAATGTTCTATCGACTGCAATGAATTGTTTTCTATACCTTGTGGCACTTGCCTGGAACTCATATGTATATTACCGCAGTTTGTTGAACTACGAGTCTGTTGTTTATTTTAGTACTTGTAGTCCATCATGTGACTTGATCGTCATTCACTGTTTTAAATTGCCATGAAAAACTTTACCAAATTGCTAGTGAACAAGCCTGCAGGTCAGGCGAAACGCGTCTAGCTTTTTCAGCTGGCAATAAAGAACTTTCTGCACAGACACGGCGTCGATTGCTTTTCTAAAGTTTGGAGAATATTTGTGACCGCGTTTGGGAGGTCTCTTCTTCGACGCGCCCTTTGTTCTGGAGGTAACGGGTGTTCCCATCCACCTGTGGATCATATATATATACATATATACACATATATATATATACATATATACACACATATATACATATATACACATATATATACACATTTGGATCTGCGTGGTTTCTACTTTCCGTGGACACGGATTTTTTTGAGACTGCAAGCATGGGATATATATACACATATATATATACACATATACACATATATACACACATATACACATATATATGTACACACATACACATATATATGTACACACACACACATATATATATATATATATATATATATATATATATATATATATATATATATATATATATATATACACATATATATTATCTACTGGCGGTCGCCAGTAGATAGTTAGGACCGTGTTTTCATAGGAAATCCGCAACATTCTATTTGGAATAACTTTGGCGCCGGTTGACGAATCCTCGCGAAATTTTCAAAATAGGTGGGGTGCTCCGCTCCGCTCCTATCCTGAAAGTCTCGGGGGGGATTCGTCAAGTGGGGGCTGAGAAAAAAGGGGGGTCCCAAAACACGTTTTCCCCATGCAATTTTTCATAGAGACCTTTAGTCCAAGGTACAGCCCGAACGGCTGAACAGAATTACTTGAAATTTGGCAGAGAGGTAGTCCTCAGCTCAGGGATGTGCCTTTTGCATATAGGGAGTCAATCTGTTCAGTAGTTCCTGAGAAAATTGCAGTTAAAAGCACATACATATCTATAGCCGTGCACCGTGCGCGCACCGTGCGAGCACCCTAACGTGCACGAGCGTAATTCTGATTGGTGGTTACATGTTAGTCAACGTTCGAATCGGTCGAAATCAGGAAGTGTCGGCCGCCATTTTGTTTGTTTTCAGTGCGAGAGTTAAAGAGGAAGGTGGCGAACGTGAAAAGGGGGCAGGGTAGAGAGTTCCTGACCCCCTAGCCTTTGTCAGGGGGTCCCTGAAGGACCCCGAAGGCAGGAAAAAACATTTTAGGTGAAAAAAAAACCCAAAAATTCCCCCGTTATAGTTAGTTCAGATAACTTTAACTCGCGCGGCCGCCACTCTATCACAAGGATGATGTCATCAGTGATGTCATGAGTGATGCCACTGACCATGTCATGAGTGATGTAATATGTGACGTCATCAGCAGTGGATTGCGGGCACACGAGTTATAGTTATCTGAACTAACTATAACGGGGGAATTTCATTGGTTTTTTACGAGTGAAATATCCACCTAACTATAACATGTGTGAAACCTATGGTTTTTTAAGTGAATATATATATACACACATATCTATATATGCATTCAAACACCTCTCAGCACTTCCTTTTCGGCGAACTGACAGAAACGGACCACCAGGACAAGTTAGTGGCAATATTTCTTCTTTATTGTTCTTTGCTCCTCATTTCATGACGCGTTTCGGGCATCAAGTGCCCTTGATCACATAAAAAGCTTGTAGTACGCCATCTTTTTTATATGTACTCAATGGGAAAGAACACACCCCTATAGTGCTAAACAGTGAAGAAACACTTTCTTTAGTTACGTACTCCAAAACCTATCACACATCAGTGATAGTTGAAGACAGACTTTGGTTTGTTGTATTGCATATCTCATATATCATTGATATATACATTTGTCGCGGTGTACACTTTACATAAATAATTTAAAATGTATTAAATATTAGAAAAACAATGAATTTTCAATAATAAATAAACATGTATAAATAATTTAAAATATACATATTTTTTTCTCACATTGACAGATGTAAAATTTAGCAATAATCTGTGCAAATGTCTGCCATTGGAAAAACATATGACTGCTTAGTGCTTTTTGTTTTTCCAAATTTCATAATATCAGCATAATACTAATTTTCAGAGTACCTGTTCATATTCCAAAGAAGAAAGTGCCTCGTGCAATTCTGTGCAAATACTTCCTAAGTATTGATTTACAAATTTATAAAGTGCTTAATGCCCAACATTCATAATTTATAAATAAATAACACAAAATGTG